>NC_134144.1:53194509-53267009 GCF_033958435.1 Carettochelys insculpta
GGTGGTTAGTTCTTGCCCACATGTTAAAAGTCATAGTGATCACCCTGTAAGGACTGGGAAGGAATTTTCCCCAAGGTCAAAATGGCAGTGACCTTTGGAGGTTTTTGTCTTCCTCCGCAGTGTGTGAGTGAGGGCCTCATGACAGGATTATCTGGCTATATCTTATTGAATGGTTTCCCTGCTATTAGATTAGTTCACCTTGACCCTTCTTATTCTCTGTCTGTGGCACATGATAATATAGTCTTCTGAGAACTGTAATATTTTAGTCTAATTTTGGTTGTTGAGTTTAGCGTATCGAGGATTGAGTGGTGTTGGTGGACCATGATATACATGTCAGGCTAGATACTCTGATGATCCCTTCTGGCCCTAAACTCTGTGACTCTATTGACCTTATAGTGTACTTTAATGCCGTCCTGCCCAATGGAATCCCCAGGAGAAGTCAGATGTGAAAATATTGTTTTCACTTTCCCAGCAAATCCACACTGGGTGCAGCAGTCCCTGGTAGGGATTTAGGAGAGTGAATCAAGCACTCAGACTAAAACTAAAATATTAATCCGTTATAAAATATTATTGTAACATAATTATGCTACTCATACCGTACTACTCCCCCTCCTGTAAAAGAGAAATGCACATCTCAGTGCTGCAACAGGCAGGTTATAATCTAGTTGTCTGTATGCCCAGCCACAAACCTGACGTGGAACAGCAGGACATCTTGGGACCATGGAATGAATCCTGGTATGGAAGTCAGTTGTAGATAGAAACAACAAGAAGTACCGTGGCACCTTATAGACTAACAGATATTTTGAGCATAAACTTCCGTGGGCAAAGAGCTGCTTCGTCAGATGCATGGGGGCGGGGGAGGAAGGTTCAGAGGAGGATTTGAAGCGGGGAGTCTCAGTAAAGGGGAGGGCCAGAGCTGACAAGGTCTGTTCAGTCAGGGTGGAAATGGCCCATCATCAGTAATATACATCAAGAGAGGAGAAAACAAGTCAGATCAGTCAGGGGATGTGACCCATTGTCAGATTCTAATGTGGAGGTGTGAACATCAAGAGCAGAGAAACTGTTTTTGTAATGGGCCAACCACGCCCTGTCTCTGTTTAATCCTGGGTTGATGGAGTCAAATTTGCAAATGAATTGTAGCTCAGAGATTTCTCTCTCCATTTTATTTTTGAAAATTTTTTGTTGTAGGACTGCTACTTTTAAATCTGTTACTGAGTATCCTCCTCTGAACCCGCCCCCCCCATGCATCTGATGAAGCTGGTCTTTGCCCACAAAAGCTTATGCTCCAAAATGTCTGTGAATCTATAAGTTGCCACAGGACTTCTTGTTTTTGAAGATACAGACTAACATGGCTACCTCTCTGATACTTGTCACCACACAAGTTGTAGATAAAGTGCAGACGTTTTACTTACAGTTTGTGCAAGAAGGAAGGAACTCCCTGTTCCTTTGGCCATATACCTCACCACAGTGCACATGCTGAGCCAGCTTTGACTCCCAGTTTGGAAGTGTATCTAACCATCATCTGGACCAGCAATATTTATTTATTTAAACAGGAACTGGTTACGAATTGCCAGAAAAGTGTAACTTGGTTTAATATCCCATTGTTGCTTATTTTATCTGAACTGGTTTGTCTTACTCTAGTTCAGTGGTTTTCTGGTGTGCCATGGGAACTGTCCAAGTGTGCCATAAAATTTTGCCAATTTCTCCTCGCGGCAGCTCTTCACAGAGCCTCGTCAAGGGCAAATGCTGACCACTCAGGGCACTGTTAGTGCCAGGCAGCAGCTGAAATGCTTCTTCTCAGCCCAAACAAGCTGGCTGGGAGCCCACTTCTACTCCTTGCTGTGGAAAGGGAGATGAAGGGCACACAGGAGCCTGTTGGAACTGGGATGTAGTTTAAATGCTGCATCCCAGTTCCAAACGGCTGATGGGGAGGGTCACCTGCTTTCTGGAGCCACCTCCTTCACCCATGAGTAATAGAGTGGCTGCTGAAATTTTTAGTGAATACTCAATTATTCAATATCCATAATATGGTGCTGAGCAGATTTTGAACACGTCTGTACTCACTGTCTAAGATGGTGTATTCTGTGGTGGATTTGAAACATTGGTGCACTTGATCCTTGTGTAGCATATTGTATGCACTACTGTGTTGCAAACCTCTCTGGTAAGACAGTAACCATAATAAATGTAAGTAAATATGACTTTTACGAGCAATTCATTAAGATGAAAAAAGTGGGTGAGTGGAATTGTTTGTCTCATTGAACTGTGTAGTGTTACTTAAAATGTTGGGAACCACTGTTCTATTTTAAGCCCAGTGTGGTGTGAAGCAGATCAGGCATCAACATCCAAAATGAGTTAATCCCACCTTTTTCTTTTTTCATATAGTCAACTTCAAATATGAATATGTCCACATTTTCAAATGTTCCACATGTGGGACTTCTGGGATGAATGTGAACACACTTATGTGCTTTACAGGTACAAACATCTTTTTGCATTCTTTAAATATCCCACACTTGCATAGTGCAACACTAGCACATATAGAGAGGATTGAGATTATAACTAAGGATGTGGTCATTGGGATTTTCAGATTTACCTGTTATAACTCTTGCTCATAGTCAGGTGCTGAGCTATTCAAGGCCTTCCTGGAGGGGTTTGCTCCCTTCTGGATATGCATACGTATGTATGAAAGGGCATAGGACCAAGAGAACCCAAAGCAACCACCAATGGTTTCAGTCACTCCTGACATACATGGAAGGGTCAGAACCAACACTAGCACCTGCAAGATTGAGAAGAGAGCCGTTGCTGTCTATTCATTGTCTCTAATGGGGTTCTTGGGATCCTTAGTTTAGACCTCCTGATTTCAAAGGATCTGGGCAGATTTTCATAGAAAGGTCACCTCACAGAGTTGGGCCTCAGCCTACTTGGAAGTATAATGAGGAGGAAGATCAACTTCAACAGGTGGAGGCACCTCTGATAAAACAGTGGCACTGGCCTCACCATTGTCACCTGAAGATTTCAGACACTTTGAAGACTTGCTGAGAAAGATTGTGACATCACTCCTGATTGCCCAGTCCAAGACTTGACTGACAGGTCGCTGGACATCCTCAAAATGGAAGACTGTAGCAAGATGGCATATCCAATTAACAAAGTTACAGTGAAGCTCTCCAAAGCTATGTGGTATACCTCAGCCATTTATGCCCTCCAAAGAACATGGAAAAAGGTACCTACAAAGTCCACTTTAGTTCCCACTCAAATTATAGATTTTATTGCAACAACTTTGGACTTGATTGCAACCAGAACATACTTACCCAAGGAATGATTCCAAGTGCATTTATTGCTCAGCTTCAACTTAGCCCGCAAGCAAGCGCTCAATCTTACCTGGTCTTCCTAGGCTACATGGTCTCCACTTAGATGATGTTCTTCTCAAGGCTTCATAACCAGTGCTTTCAAGCATGGTTATAGCCAGTTCATGCTCCAAGAAGTGACAGCCTGGACAAACAAGTCTTGATTCCCTCCCCTGCAGAGTCTTGACATCCTTCATGTGGTGGGAGGACACAGAAGCCATATGTGTAGAAGGTTCCTCTCCCCCACACATGAAGATGCCGATTAGAGACACTGGCACGTGCAACTGGACAATTGTATGGCTTAAAGTTCATGGTCCTCATAAGAGTTCCAGAGAAGAGCAACAAGAATTATTAAAGGTCTAGAAAACACGACCTATGAGGGAAGACTGAAAGAATTGCATTTGTTTAGTCTGGAAAAGAGAAGGCTGAGAGGAGACATGATAAAAGTTTTCACGTACCTAACAGGGCATTACAAGGAGGCAGGAAAACAAAATCCTCTTTAGCTTCTGATGATAGGACAAAAAGCAATGGGGTTAAATTGCAGGAAGGGAGGTTTAGGTTAGACGTTTGGAAAAACTTCCTAATTGTCAGGATGATTAAGACTGAAATAAATTTCCTTGGGAAGTTGTGAAATCTCCATCACTGGAGATACTTAGAGCAGGTTACATAAACATCGGTCAGAGATGGTGCTTGGTTCTGCTGTAAATTCAGGGGAGTGGCCTAGACCTTATGATGTCCCTTACAAGTCTAGTATTCTATGATTCTAGTAGTTCAGGGTACACATCAATTTCCTTGAATTATGGGCAGTAAAAAAAAGTATGCAGAAGATTCCTGCCTTTCATTCATGCCCAGCACATTTAGGTCATGTTGGACTCTATGATTACAGTATACTACATAAGCAAGATCACCATTTCTGCAATGCACCTCTTAGGAGTAATGAAAAGCTTAGCAGACACTTCAACAGGGCCCCTGAGTGGGAACTGTATGACTTGGTAGTATAGAACATCTTCCAATAATGCACATGTCCACACTGGGGACCTCTTTGTGTCCAAAAGCAACAAAAACTGCCCAACCAACTGTTCTGAACAGCTTGTAGTCAGAATTCCAAAGGGTGGAGTGTTCCTAGGTCAGTCACTGGAGCCACTGTTATGTGCTTTCCCATCCATCGCATTCTTTGACTCTTGCAGCTAATCAAGCATGACAAAGCATTGATAATGCTTGTTGAGGTCAGCACATCCATGCATGGGAATCCAACTGTTGCTGAGCCTGCTGACTCAGCACAATAGCAAGCCCAGTCATCCAACCCAGTATCTTTTCATCTAACAGCCTGATATTTGGATGGTGCTGTGCAAACTGGTGGTTTCTCCCCGCCCAGTGGCCGAAATCGTGCGGGTGAGCCGGGTGCTGGGACCCTCGGTTCTCGGAGCGGGCCAGACCCACCCGCCCTGCCAAGCAGGAGAGAGCGCAGCCGTTAATGGGAGCAATGCAAATGCACGTAAGGTCCACCCTACCCCCTAGCAGGCAGCAGCTAGAACAGGAAGTGAGGCTTACTCACAGATTGAAATGTGCAACTAGTGAACTGTTTATTAACAAAAACAACAGCAGGCTAAGATACAACAACAAGTGTAGAATATACACATGAACCAACTCATAATAGTTTCCTATAAGGAATAACCCTTAACTATACTTAACTTAACTATACTCAACTAAACACTTACAGTTATTACTACACGCTCCATGAGGAACACCTGTGCAATTAACTTTATTGTTCTGGAAAGCAAGAAACCAAGTTATTAGATTAGGGTAAGGAAAAAGGGTAAGAGGATCTGGGCTGGGGTGCTACTCCCAGCCCAAGTGGTTGGTGGTAGAGACTGCCAGGGATGCTACCTGTGTCACCTCTTTCAAAACCCCAGCCTTTTCCTGGGGATCTTATGACCCACACCAGGATAAATGCAGAAAGAGGGGAATAAAATGGTTAGAGGGGATAAGGTGGCTCTGCTTCCACCATTTGAAGTATGCCTGATGGCATTGTCATACGGCAATAGGCCAAGTGTTTATTACCCA
This sequence comes from Carettochelys insculpta, assembly GCF_033958435.1. NCBI lineage: Eukaryota > Metazoa > Chordata > Testudines > Carettochelyidae > Carettochelys > Carettochelys insculpta. The sequence continues at coordinate 53,199,915 of NC_134144.1, forward strand.
GCCAACATATGGCATTAAGACAGGATATTACTTTGATAACTGTAACCAACTAAGAGCACTACTATTAAAACTACTACGAAACTAATTAATATATAATAAGCTAATAATCAACTGGTGTTATTAATCAAGTGCGCCTCTAGTTGGCAATATATGGGCTTTTAGGCCCGGCCCAAAGTAGTCGGGCCCCCAGGCTTTGCCCTCCCCCTGCCAGAAGATGGCACGGTGACGGGAGCGACCCTTCGCCCCCCTTTTAGGGGTCCCAGTGCCCAAAGTAGTTGAAGACTTTGTATGTGAAATGTCAGTTTCTGGTAAAAGACTCCGGGATGAGCCTCGGGTCAAGTGAAGGTTTACGTGTCTCGACGTTGAGGTTTGTCCAGTCCGGTTGAGTTGTCTCATCAGGTGAGTGGTCTCTAATAGCAAGCGACGCGGGCGGTGGTATGGGGGGAACAGCGGTGGTGATGACGTGGTGCTGGCAGGTTCCTGGTTTCCCTGCTGGGTACGTAGTACCTGTGGCCAGAGCCGCGGGCCAGTTCGCCACCCGACGGGTATGCCGAGGAGCCCACTTGCCGCTCCCTCGCCGCTTGTGAGAGCTAGGGCTGCGATGGCAATGATGTGCAAGCTTGCACTTCTCAGCCCTACAGCGGTGAGGCACTGCTGTCGAGCGGTGGCGATGCCGATGATGGCGGCACCACAGTGATTTCAGCTTCGCCCAGCTGGGCTGGCCTGAGGATCAGTGGATGCTGTGTTATTACAGCCAACACTCTCCTTTGCAGGCTAGCAGTGTTCTCAGCCGCATCACCAAGGGCCCCCAAATGAGCTGGGGCTCTGGCTTTTATAGAACTAGTTCATAAATAATTCATGATTTGATTAACATATTCATAAGGTCCAAAATTCTACACACCTGGTTTTCAAACAGGTCCTCGGTGGCTTGGAAGGTGCTAGAAAGCTTTCCCTCCAGCCAATCAGAGGTCCATGATTCAAACCTGTACTCATGAGTTCAGGTTACCGGGGAAACCAACTGACCCAGAGTGACCATTGGGGGGGGCGGCTGCTAAATGGCAGCCTATGAGACTTTAGATTTTCCATGTACCTGCATTGATTTTTACACAGCTAGAGGCTTTTTTCCCCTGACACACGGGGATGATAATGCCCTAGGGATAAAAATCCCTGACAGATGGATGATGAGCTTCAAAAAGTCATGTTCAGCAGTGGTGAAATTCATCCTCAATTAAAGGAGGAAGATCTCTTTGAGAAAATGCAAGAAATTTTCTACATTGTTTCAATATGCCTCGATATCTCCAGAAGTCTCAGATATCCCTGCCAGCTTGGACTACCTAATTTCCCCCAGATATATCAGGGGTATTTCTGAGCTCATTGCATGAGAAAGCTTGGGGCCATTATGGCAGGCATTCCCTATACAGTCTTCCAAAAGGAGGTTATACTGCAAGTTCATTCCAAAGGTTTCCTCTGATTTCTGACCCCTTTTCTATCTGAAACATCATTTCTCCACTGAAGACGGGAAGCTCCATTCCATGGATGCTCCTCAAGCCATAGCTTACTACCTGAAAATGATGAAACCCTTCAGGAAGTCACTGAGTCACTTACTTTCATTGCTGGGTAGATGAAGGGGGAAGCAATCTCCTCAGTCTGTCTTTGCAAATACCTCCTGCTTTGTATGAATGGGTGGAGGCTCCCCCCACCCCCGGTGTGAGAGCGTACTTGACCAGTGACAGGCTACCTTTAGTGGCTTCCTCTCAGGGTGTTCCTCTCCGATAGCTCTGTAAAGGGGCAATGTTGGGCTCTGTGCATACCTCCACAGATATTATATCGTGGTACAAACTTCTTCAGCAGACTCATCCTTTGTTACAGTAATTCTGCAGTCAATTGTGTAGCATGGTTCCTCACATTCCCCTCCTCTGTGAACACCGCTTGGGAGTAATCTACACTGGAATACTCAGTATGGCCCACCACTCATACAAGAAAGGAAGGTTACTTCTGTTACAGTAACTTGAGTTCTTTGAGATGTGAGTTCCCTATACATGTTCTACAATTTGTCCTCCTACCCCTCTACGTTGGCTCATTTTCTAAGGTGATTCATTGTTCAGAAGGAACTGAAGGAGTAGTCAGCTGATCAATACTCTCTTGCCCTCAGCTTGGAGCACAGGGACCTATGGCTGTGGAGTAATGGATACTATTAGTGAATAATTTTCCAGTCTCAGGCGTGTGTAGTGTATGCCAGCCCACAGTGAAATAACCATCTGGACCACACATCTCAAGAAACTCGTTACAGTAAGGTAAATAACCTTTCTTTACTTAAGCATGTGCCTAATGTCAAGCATGTGAATAGTCTCCTTGCGCTAAAAGGAAAAGCTTTATTCACTTAGAATGAAGCACATGATTTCCTTACGGCACTGGGGCCTCAGCACATGAAGGGATTATAATCATGGTTTTTTGAAATGTAAGGAATGTTGTCATAACTTCTACAGTACAGTGTTGGTAGTAAATGCAGCATTATGATTCTGCTATTGTCCAAACATTATTCAACTGATTCTCTTGCTGAAAACTTGTATCTCTGGACTCTGTGGACTGAAAATCAATAGAATAAGCTTCATGCAGAGGTGAATATCCAGGGTTTAACCCATCCAAGAGTATTAATGTGTTTAAGGTATAGTAGTTTTAATTTAAAAATTATTTAAAAATCACATTGTAGAATAATTTGTATAGTTCTGAAATTTCTTTAATCTCAGCAGTTAGTTAATATAGAAAGCTTGGTAATAAATAATTCAAGTAACATATTAGCTTGGTAGTTCTCCGAAATCCCCTCACAACCAGTTATGTATTGTTACACCTTTGAAAATTAAAGTACAAAATAATGGATTTCAAAAGGGCTTTCGTAGGGGAAGAAACACTAGGAATTTTTTTCCTTTTGTTTTCCTATTTTTTTTTCTGGGCTGGGAAACTTTAAATTTTAATGCCTGTTAGGTAGTATTGACAGAATAATTGGTTTGTGTCATAGGAATATAACTGTGAATAAACCCTTGGCCTTTTAAAATAGGTAATATCTGTATCAAACATGTCTGCTTCATATATTAAATCCATGGGCATTTCTAAAAAGAAGTGTTCAGGTCTTGGGGTTATTTAAAGATTCCTTATTTTTAACTTGCCTTTTAGACTTTATTTAGCTATGCAAGATATCACCATATTCAGAATTTTTTATAATAAACATGTCTAGTCAAAGAAAGCATTAATGAAGCAATTCCCCAAATAAAACAGTCCATCATATCTGAGTTGCAGCAGAGAGAAAGTGTGGTCTTTGTAGTTTAATCAAGATCACAAGACTTGTTTTGAGTGTCTGTCATCTTTAATTTTACGGCACTTCATTTCAGAGTGGGACTGCCAGGGTCACATGCAATTAAAACACAGGCAAGATTTGTCTTGTGAAATCTTAACATAAAAAGTAATGTGTTACTCTATTTTAACTTTTCTACTGAACTCTGTGAACTCACTAATTACTTTTCCCCCTCTTGTCACCTTTTGATATGACATGTATTTCATAGAGGAGATAGAAGTTTGGAATTTTTTAAAATCATGAATATGATTGAGGATAACAATATTAAGCCAGAGAAAAAAGGAATGTATATTTCAGAAATACATTTTTAGAAATATCTGAGCATTACTACTTCAATTACAAAGGGATTGGAGGATCAAATTCTAGGAAATAACCATTAATCTGCTTAACTAGGGCAGGTAGAAGTGTAATAGAAGACCAAGGATTTTATTGAGGCCAATCATGTGGGCTGTAGTTTATTCTTCTGTAGGCGGAGGCGCAGTAAAGGGAGGGTAAAGGGTCTTTAATGTGGTAGGCCATGAAAAGCACTAAAAGGCAGTGTCCACGGAGGGTCTTTATAGCTTTAGCACAGTTGTTGCATCATAGTGATCAGTAAATTGCATAGACCCTTATTAACCTTATTGATAAGAAGCTTAGCATAGTCCCATTCAGTCCACAATATATTCTTCTTTTTGTTCTCCCGTCTGCCTGAGTTTGCATTCCCAGTCTCTTTGTACAGAAGGCCTTTATGCTGCACCTCACAATTCTGTGCAAGTACTCTGCTGATTTAAGTTGGAGCTAGGGAACGGTAGAGCAGAAAGCAGGAGTACACAAGGCCATAGGCCTATTTAAACATGACTGGGACACCTGGAGAATGTTAGGAAATTTTGCCTTTAAAGAATCTTTTATATTGCTCTTCTTTCAATGCAGCTGGGGTCTGTGGGGATCAGGGGATTATTTTTGATACCTGTCTAAAAGAGTTATGTCTACACTCATTCCCATCCCGAGCTACTAATTAACCTTATTGTATACGGGAAACAGACTATTTAATACCTACATTCTTTCTGTAATGTCATGTAAAATGAAATCTACTGTGAAATCTAGCTAGCATTTGCCTTTTTGAAGTCATTTTTAAGTTTCCAGTCCTGGTGACTGTGACCTCAAAACTGATAGCTATAAAAATCGTGAGCCAGTCCCAGTTTCAGCTTCAATGGGAATTTGCTTAAATGTTTCCCATTCACCTGAATATGCTAATGCACACATAGGGACATGCACATTTGCACTGAGCAGTGATTTCACAGGAACCATCCCTTTCTAGGTCATCCTATCCCAACAAGGCCATATGTTCCTGCATTCTCTTCTAAGTATAGGAGCACTTTCTTTTGAGTAGTGAGGCTAGACTTTGACTGTTGCAGTATAGAGGAGAGAGATAAAAAATTAATTTGTGATGGCGAAAGCAGATACATTAAAAAGAAACAGGAAACAATTTTTTTTTAAATCCTACCATCAAATCTAGGAGGGGGCCAGAAACTGATGAAGATTGAGAGATTAATTTAAACTGCAGAAAGGCGACCAAATGATGTGGAAAACCTTGCACATTTTCAAGGCTTTTTAAAGTCTGTTGCCCAATGTAGATTTTTTTGAACGTGTATAAACTGTTCTATGGATGTGCAAGTCATTGTGCTACATCACACTTTTTTGAAACTTATGCTAGCTAACCTCTACATCTGTTTATTTTTTTCTGTTTGTACTTGTGCAAGAAAAGTTTTCAACACTAATGCTACCATAACAGTGAGACAAACATTTGATTTGCATTCACTAACATTTCCCAACTTCATCACAGAGTGTGAGCTAAACCAAGGGCAGGGAGATTTACTGCAATAAGAACAGACCCTCCAGCTTCAGCAACAGTGTGTTTTCAAACTGTGAAAGAAAACAATTCCAGAAAAATGGATGTGAATGATTAGCCATGTTTTCTTCCCTTTTGATTTTTGCAGCCATGTGAGTTGAGTTTTGTTCGATGTCTGTCAAGCTATTAAAATTAATTTTGTGATTGATCACATGATTAATTGCACTGTTAATAATAAACACCATTAATTTAAATATTTTGGGTGTTTCCTACATTTTCAAATGTATTCATTTCAATTACAATACAGAATAAAAGGTGTACAGTGATCCCTTTAAATTTATTTTTATTACAAATATTTGCACTGTAAAAACAATTCCCCTACTACAAGTACTGTAATGCAATCTCTTTATCATAAAAGTTACAAGTACAAAAGTAGAATTATGTACAAAAATAACTGTATTCAAAGATAAGAAAATGAAAACTTTAGAGCCTGAAGTCCACTCCATCCTACTTCTTGTTCGGCCAGTTGCTGAGACAAACAAGTTTGGCTGCAATTTGCAGGAGATATTGCTCCCCTTGTTTACAATGTCAAAGTGAGGACTGGTGTTTGAATGCACAGTTATTTCTGATATTGCAAGATATTTACTTGCCAGATGCACTAAAGCAGGCATGTCAAACAAAAAGCCTACTGAGGGCCACAGAAACAAAAACTGATAGCTTTCAGGGCCAGTCCCCCGAGCCCCAAGCACTTAGAAAATGCACAGTTGTACAAGCCCCAAAGGAAAAAGAGCACTCCTTCCTCCTGTCCAGGGCCAGTGGCAGGCAGAGCAAGATCCTGGCTTTTCTGGTGTCCTGGTGGAATGGGTGTGGTTCTTTACAGCTTCTTTCTGGGTGGTTTTTCCTGTGCAAACCTCTTTTTTCCCTTTCCCTCCCTTCTTCTTTTCCCTTCTCTCCCTTTTCAGTTTGCAGCTCTGAGATCAAGGAGTAGGGCACATCTTAAGTACCTGCTTTTCCCCTGTGAACCAGATGACCACTCCCCACCCCCTTCTACTAACTTCTCAGGCTGCCCATGTCTGGCCCATGCATATGAAAACCCCAGGGAGCCAAATATGGAGAGCCCAAGGAGGCACACACGAGTGGAAGAGGCGATTTGGGCTGCCCGTGAGTGCCTGGGTGGGCTGCACTTAGATGTTTCAATAACACCTAGTTAGATTTAGACTTAGGTCCGCCTGTGCGTCTGGGCACATTGGGCAACAAGTGCTTTCCAGAGATTCTGGTCTGATGCCACTGTTTCCGCTTCTTCCCACGTTATGCCAATGTTCTCAAAATCTTTAACCGTGCTTTGCCATGTTTTCAGTGATCTTCCCCTTTTTCTCTTTCCTTCAGCTGGTGTCCATTGCATAGTTACCTTTGGATGAAGATTATCTGAAAGACGCAAGATGTGTCCAGCAAGACGCAATCTACGCTGTGCCACAACATCCTGCAGTCTCCGCAGACCACATCTTCGTAGAATCTCTTCATTAGTAATGCGATCGATGTAGGTAACACCAAGGATCTTAGGCAGACATCATTGGTGGAACACATTCAGCTTATATGATATTCTTGCAGTGTTTTTCCATGTTTCACTGGCGTAAATTGCAGTGGACATGACAATAGTGCTATAGAGTCAAAGCTTTGTAGCAAGGACAATTGTTGTTGCAGACCACATTGGGCATAGTCTTTGAAACATTGCCGAGGCTTTACCGATTCTGCAGTTGACTTCTGCCTCGACATCCCCATCATTGGACAGAATACTGCCAAGATAGGTGAACCTCCGGACATCTTCTAAAGACTGACTTTCAACCACAATTGGAGTATTTGCCTGAGCTTTTCTGACCCACATCACCTTTGTTTTATTGCTGTTTATCCTCAACCCAACTTTACCTGCTTCTTTTTCTAAACTTGTTGGCATGTCCTGCAATCATTCGCCCATTTCTGCAAGCAGCGCAATATCCTCAGCGAAGTCCAGATCTGTGAGCCGGCACTGATTTTCCCAAGTGATACCAAAATTCATCCTGCACATTGCTTTCCTCATAATGAAGTCCACAGCCAGAAGGAACAAGAATGGTGACAGAACACACCCTTGCCGCACACCAGAGTCAATATTGAAGAAATCGGTCATACCACTATCGGTCCTCACACAGCAACTGGAGTTTAGGTAGAGATTTTGGAAGGTATTGTTGTAGCATTGCGGGACACCATAACTATGTACTATGTTCCACAATGACTCTCTATGTACGCTGTCAAATGACTTTTTAAAATCGATAAAGTTTATTGACAGTGACTGTTGAAATTCAATACTCTGTTCAATGATGTTGCGCAACGTGAAAATTTGCTTGCTGCATGAGTGTCCGCACTGAAATCCAGCCTGCTCTTCCTGCAGTGTATTAGCCACTGCAGCCAGAAGCCTCCTGAGCAGGACAATACAAAACACGTTGCCCAGGACTGATAGGAGCGTAATACCTCTCCAATTACTACAATTGGTGACATTCCCTTTTTTTGGTAACTTAACAATCACTCACTTCCTCCAATCACTTGGAACACACTCCGCTTGCCAGCATGCATTCAACAACCCCGTTAGTTCTTGCATGACACTGTTGCCCCCATACCTTCGTAATTCGGCCATGATTTGGCCAAGACCGGTGGCTTGTTATTCTTCAGCAATCTAATGGCTGCACCTAGTTGGGGGGCTAAAAAAAAAAAAAAACGGCCATAGGGCTGCATGGGGCCCCCTGATAGAGTGTTTGACATGGCTGCACCAAAGGGTCACTTCTCATTATTCTTCAGCCAATGTTCCAGAGGACATGTGTCCAAGCTGATAATATGTTCTGCTCAACAATGATCCAACGCAGCGTGGATTGATGCAGGTTCATTTTCACCATCTGAGTTAGATGCCACAAGCAGAAGGTTGATTTTCTTTTTTGGTGGTTTGTGTTCTGTAGTTTCTGTAGTTTTTGCATTGGAGAGTTGCTTTTTTAAGATAGCTGAAAGCAAGTGCCACTCCTCCTGCCTGTTAAATTTTGGATGGCACTTCAGCTTAAACTTCAGGTGAAATGCTGTAATTAGTCCTAGAAATAGCATACTGGTACTATACATTTTTTGTCCCATCTGCTGTGAATGTGTTCTTATAACACATATGCTGAATCATCATTCAAAACTGTTACATCATGAAATATATGTCAGACTACAGGTGTAACAGAACAGGGGACATACATTTCTCCTCCAAGGAGTCACAAATTAAAGCATGAAGAAGTATACACATATTTAGCTTATCTGGCACATAAATACCTTGTAATGCTGGCTACAAAAGTCCCATGCAAATGCCTATTCTCACTTTCTGGTGATACTGTAAATAGAAAGTGTGCTTCCATTATCTCCCATAAATAAACTGGTTTATCCTACTGATTGGCCAAACAAAAAGTAGGACTGAGTGGACTTGGCAGTTCTAAAGCTTTCCATTGTTTTGTTTTGCATGCAATTTGTAACAAGAACAAAAATTTACATTAGTAAGTTGCACTTTGATGCTAAGGACAATACATTATAGTACTTGTAGGAGGCAAACTGAAAAATACTATTTCTGTTATTTAGTTATTATTTTAATAGTGTAGATATTTATAATCAAAATAATGTGATAAATGTACATTTTGTATTCTGTGTTATAATAGAAATTTAATATAGTTGAAATTGTAGAAAAGCATCCAAATAGTTAATAAATTCCACTTGATATTCTCTTGTGTAACAGAGTGATTAATCATGATTATTTTTTAATTGAAATCGATTTTTGAATTAATCATATGAGTTAACTGCAATTAATCAATAGCCCTATTTTGTTGCTATGAATATTCATGAAATATGAATTTTGGGCCACATTCTTATACTTTTACTGTTGTTGAGTAGTGCCATGTCCTGTCTGATGTCAGATTGAAATTAATGTTGCTATTCATGGAATAAAATGTTGCTCATCATGAGTAAGGGTGGCCAAATCTGGCCTTCATGATAGAAATGTAGGATTGCAAGGGGCCTTGTCGGCGAGCCTGACTGCAGCAGGATAGATGTGACATAAAGCAGGAGATGTAAATAAGTAAGAAATTACCATTAGGGAGGAGAAATCATAAATGCTTTCATTCCTGGTGTTGGTTGTGAAACATAAAGACACCTGTGCACTGATTCTGTAGCAAAAACATCTATAGCAAATCAATAAGCAATGGTTCCATATCATGTGTTTCTTGCAATGAGCACAATGTTAAGTTGTATGTGTTCATCTGACTCTCATTTGTTGCTATATATTTTCTCTTCTCTATTTCAGTTGTACAAAGTTTACTTTCGATTGATGGCATTCTTGATAATATAAACTGTCTCCAAACACCTGACTTTGAAAAAGTCTATTTCTCTTTGTCGCATGGGGAAATTTCTGGATGAAGTATTTGGATGTCTTTGTAAGTGTCTGACTAGAGGGCCAATAATTAACTTAATCTGTTGGAGAATCAGTGAAAGGAGAAAGGTAAACAGACTTGGTGAATGGTCACATAATACTTTGTGCTTATTTGAAAAAGAACCTCTTCCTTTTCCCTGTCCCACCTCTCACATGTGATATATTTTAGTCATAACATGAGCCAGGTAAGCAACATTCACAATCATTTTATAGTTTTCTTTAGAAACCACATTTAATATATATGCCCTGCATGATCTACTTTGAAAATTATTAGAAATAATCTGGATTAACTGTGCAAATTATTATTATTTAGCCTTTCATACTAAGCCCCTCTGCAAAACAGCTAGACATTTTCATTTTCAAAACATTAGTGCAGCAAATTACCATCTTTCTGTGCATGGCATTCTCTGTATTCTCATCATTTGAATGATTCAGGATCACTGTCTGGCAGCGTGAGTCACAGCATGCCCTCATGCATGCCTCTTTTTCAATTATGTCTAAGAGGAAGACTGCTGGAGACACATTTCTTCATCTTACACAGGACCCCAAAAGTGCCAACTCTCATTCCAATACCATATTATGACAGTATGATCAAATGGATGTTAACAGGACACTGACAAATATGATCCATAGAGAGAGAACACAATACATTATAGGGCACAATGTAATACTCATGGATTTTTATTAACACAAGATATCTTTGTAAAGAAGGCCCTAGGATTTTAATTTATACTGTGATGTGCTATATCCTGTAGTATTTAGGCACCTCTTCATTAGATCAGAGGTTTTGCACATTACATATATTTTTATTTTATCAGCGAACCACCAGTATCACTCTCTATTTACTAATGAAACTTGGCATTCAAATGACTCATCATCATGTTGGATAATGCAAAGCATAAAAGTAGATTAATATAGAATAGATTTTCTTTAGCCATAAAAATGTACCTGCTTATATTCTGTATGCTGCTTTATTCAAAGCAAGCATGTCATTTCCTTACCATAGCAGGTTGCGTTAAAAATGAGCTTACTGTGTAAGAAAACCATTATTGCACTAATGAAAAACCCTATAGTATTTTAATTTTTCAACATAGGCTATTTATTTTGTAGCACACAGCACTAGTATTTACTCTTACCAATACAGTGCACATTGTAATTAAGTTACAGTGATCAAAATGGTGAATGGTTAAAAAAAATGTTAATCTGCAAGAGTGGACCCCATCCAGGAGATATTTTTCTCTGAATATTCAGTAAAAACTTCTAACTGTTTAAGTGAGAAACCTTGTGTGAAGGTTCCAGAGGGGTCAGGTCTCCAAGGGGTGATCATTTTCTGTTCTTTTATTACAACAGATTTTACTATTTATAAAATAACCTTTTATATCACCCTATTTAGTCCTCATGCTGGCTAGCACTGCACTGGAGCTTTAGTTAACATGTCATATGTGTGCAGTTTTCAATCCCATATGTGGATATAGCTAAATCTACAGTTTCCATATCTGCTTAAATGAAAGGTTTGTATGGTATTTTAGTCTGCATTTATTTTGGCAAAGGTTCTGTCAGGCCCATAGGAACATGCATAAATAGAACAAGTCCATCTTCACTGAATCTTTTATCTAGAGATATACGAGTTTTTTTTTTTTTTTAATAAATCTAGACTGGAAGAAAAGCAGACTGCTGCATCTTGGGCTTTGGTTCCAAATAAAAGTTGTAGCACTTTAACTATATCAGAGTAGTTCAAGCAGTACAAAGGAAGGGGAATACTCTATACTGGTATAAGCCATGTTTATACCTACATAATGAGACTTATAGCAGCATAATTATAGCAGTGTAAAATCATGCCTTGAACTGAGATATATGAATAGATCAATCTTTGCTTACCCATCTGTGTCATGGTATAGCTAAGGTTGCAAGTTCTTCCAGCGAAGACCATGTCACATCCTTTCAGTATTTTCCCCTCATGCAGGATTCCTTCGTTCTCAGGAGAGGTAGTTCTGATAGCTGGCAAACTAACACAGGGCTAGGAAATGGGGCAGTTTAGCAGCTGACTATGATGGTAACTGATTTAAGAAAACATTAGGCCTCGAAGGTGTCCTGTTCAAGATTTGGGTATGGTAAAGGAGGCAGTTCTGGCAAGAAAGCCAAATGTTCTGGTTCTGATCAATCCAGGATGCACAGGGGGAAAGCTGGGGCACAAGTTTTACTTGCATCAGAATAAAAGCAGCGTAGGCAGGGCTCTTTCGAAAGTAAACCCCATCTTCGAAAGAATGCTTCTTCCTATTTTGTTTCAGGAAGAAGGGTTCTTTCGAAGGTGGGTTTGCTTTCGAAAGAGCCCCATCTACACTGCTTTTTTCTTTCGAAATAAGCTCTTTCGAAAAGTATCAGAGAGGTAGCCAAGTTGGTCTGTATCTTCAAAAACAAGAAGTCCTGTGGCACCATATAGACTAACAGATATTTTGGAGCATAAGCTTTCATGGCCAAAGATCTGACAAAGGGGGTCTTTGCCTATGAAAGCTTATGCTCCAAAATACCTGTTAGTCTATCAGATGACACAAGACTTCTTGTTGCAATATGCAAAGGAGGTGCCAGACATGTAAATCAGTGCCTCATTTGCATTTTAATTTCCTTCATTTGCATGCCTCTTTCTAAAGAGGAATGCAAGTGTAGACACAGCTCACATGGGCAGCCGTTGTCGACAGCAGTCACTGTCGACAGGGAAAGCTCAACAGACCCTCTGTCGACAGATTGCTGCCACACACGTATGCGTGCGTGCGCGCGCGCACACACACACACACACACACCCCCCCCCCACCTTGCTCTGTTCACAGAGAACTGCCAGATTGCACTGCCCTCTGGTGACAGAACGTGGAATGGCAGCTCTGCAAATGGCTGCCCTGCAGCTGGAAGCCCTATTTGTCAACAGAACCATCTACACAGGGACTCTGTCAATAAAATAGAGCAGTGTTATCCCTGTTTGGGAATAGGGATAATACTGCCAGCAGAATGTCTAACTTCTGTTGACAAACTCTCAACAGAGCACTTTAGCTGTGTAGATGCTCTGGAATTTTGTAGACAGAGTAACTTTCCTGTGTAGACACAGTCCTGGCATTGCCTTCTTGTTATGATCCATAACTGAAGGTTTGTGAAGAAGCTCAGATGGGCAGATATCTGGTGGAGCAAGGACACATATTCCTTTCCATCCATTTCTGGCACTCTCAATTTGACCAGAGGAAAGCTGAGTGAAGGCTGAATGGGAGCTAATAAGTTGTGACAACCCTTGCTTCATTTTCTCAAGAAAGTTTGAAAAACATCTAAAGCCAGCATGGGAGAAGGAGTATTGGCTGAATCCTCTGAGTGGCCATCAATGGAAAAAAACTGGCGACTCTAAGATGGGCCCAATTTAATAGACACCTTGCTGATGGGTACCTAAGAAGTTATTTACAATCATAATGATAAATTCCAAGGCAAAAAAATTTTGAACTTTGAGGCTCAAGGTCTTGAAATCTGTGTATGTTCTTTTAATGTATCATTGTTTCTTAATATGTAAAATAATAGTAAGACCCCTCTCCTCAGAACATTGAACCTGAGTAGCTTTTTGCACATGGGACTATTCATGAGTGTAAAATTACTCATGAATATGTATTTTCAGGAATGGTAAGAACTTATCAAAATAAAAGAGCAAGACAAAGTCCTCTGTGTTCCATCTATTCCACGTCCCTCGCCCAATTTCCCCAGTAGTTGTAGTACATGCTTAATTTAGGTCATGAAAGATCATTTTCACCTCAGAGGTCTGCCACTGAGCCTCTCAAGTCAGCAACTTTTGGAATTTCTGCGATCCACCAACTCTAGTCTTAGAGCAGCTTCTTTATTCCTGTCTATTACATCAGTGAATGGGGAAACATCCCACTTGCATAACCAATGCTGTGGGAATTGTGCTCTTACCCTGTCCCATATGTCAGAGACACACTGACTGTTGACATGTGTAATGTAGGCACAGGGCATAAGTGCACAGAAAATCAGCCTTGCTTCAATTTTGCACTGGCTCAGAGAATTGCTCTGGTGAGCATGGCCAGACTGTCAGCTTAAGGAAGGGTGGTTTTATTTCAAAACATCCTGGTTTGAGATATATGAAAAAATGTATAGAACCAGTTATTAATAAAACATATATTATGCCCACAGGACTGAGAGCTCCTTCCTTATTGTTTAGATAGCTCATTTATTGTTGATGTCTCTCTTTAAGCCCTTGAAATCCTTTTACATTTTTAATAAGATTATTTTTTTCAAACTAGCACCCGAAAACATGTAAGCAATACAGCCTAAATACCCTATAGAAGTACATCATCAGAGGGAAAACATTCTCCAGTGTCTTCAGCTATCTGTGCTTCAAAGAGAATTGATGTTGTGAGACTGACTGTACAGTGTTTGAGTTCCAGGGAAGGTGTTTCTCAGTGTTCTTATGTTTAAAGCATCTACATTATTTGCATTCTACAGACAGCACATTATTAAGCATTTAGTGAAACTCAGTTCATTCTCCAGTGGCTGAAAGCCAAGGAAACCACACTACCATACATGATTGTATCAGGTTGTTGCAATTGGCAGTCTCTTATCAGGTGGGATAATGATCACCTCTAACCTTTAAACAGAACTGAGGGCCCTGGGAAGAAAGTGCACTATTATCTGTAGTCCCACACTTGGCTTACGGTTTAAAAATAAATAGGGATCTCAACTGAAAAACAACACAGTTCATAAGATATACTATTCAGTTTTTTGTCTTCAATTTATTAAAAGGATACCATATATATATAGATAGGTAGGTAGGTAGGTAGGTAGATAGATAAACAACAAGAAGTCCTGTGGCATCTTGTCGACTAACAGAAATTTTGGAGCATAAGCTTTTGTGGGCAAAGACCCACTTTGTCAGATGTATGAGTTGGGGGCGGGGCTTCCAGAAGTGGGTTTAAAGAGGGAGTCTCAGTCAAGGGGTGGCCCAGAGTTGACAAGGTCTGTTCAGTCATGGAGGATGTGGCTCTTTATCAGCAGTTAATGTGGAGTTGTGAACATCAACAGAGGAGAAATCAGGTCATTTCATTCATGAACGACATGGCCTACCTCTTTCTCCTATCTTGGTGTTCACAACTCCACATTAACTGCTGATAATGGGCCACGTCCTCTGTGACTGAATGGAACTTCTCAACTCTGGCCCTCCCCTTGACTGAGATTCCCTCTTTAAATTCTCCTCTGAAACCCCAGACTAACTCGGCTACCCTTCTGATACATACATATGTACATTTTAAAATCTTGTGGTATTCATATTCTGTTTGTTTTTTCATCCTTTCACAAGGAAAGGAGTGCACATCCTTTCACAAGGAAAGGAGTACAAATGGGCTACTTTAGTTTTACTCTGTGTCAGTTTAGCTTTAGATCCTGGCTGTAAGTTCTCCTGTTACCCTAAGCAATATTAGCATAAAAGTGTCACCATATATGGTCATAGTGAGGAAGAATATTTCAGTTACTGTACTAGAATTTAAGAATCTTGGGTTCAATTCCCTGCCAAGCTATTGGTTTCCTGAATAAGTCTGGGCTAATTACTAAGACTATGTCTACATTAGATCAATCTGTTGACAGAAGTTTCTGTCAGAAGGTATCTTCCAACAAAACTGCTGTTGACAGATCGCAGCCAGCCAGCCAAGGGGATTGAAAGAGCGATTCGCTCTGTCAGCAGAGAGTGGCTGCACTGCCTGGACACTTTCTTGACAAAACGACCATCCAGAAGTACTGCAGACAGTGCTGCCTGGTGTCCCAGAAGACCTGTCTATCGACAGAGGGCCCCCACCGGAATGTCCAGACCGGCTTTCTGTTGACAGAATCTGTCTACAAATGTGTTCTGCTTCATGCTGGGAGGGGCAGAAAGCTGAAGCATAACTTCAGAGAAAGGACAGGGGAAGCAGAAGAGATGTTTTGTTCTCTTTTTGGGATCCCAAAAAAAGAGAAGGAAGAATTATAATGTATCATATAAGCTGTTATGTTTTATATTAACAATTTCCACTCAGGATAAAGGCCTAGGGGCCACTGTGGGGCAGCTCAATGCACAACAGCAGGCAAAAGCCAGACAGATTTTTTGGTATATTAATAAAAGGCAAGGGTATAATACTGAAAATATTACAGTGACATTATATATATGGATGGAATGTGCTCATCTCATGTACTTTTGAGTTTTGTTCACTCTGTTTCACAAAGGATACAGTAGAAATGGAGCAGGTCAAAAGCAGTGAAAATGATTAGCATCCTGGAAAATCTTCCATATGCGAGTAGATTAAATAGATTAGGACTATTTAGTTTAGAAAAGAGAAGATGTTATGAAGGTATATGAAATAATGAATTGTTTAGAGAGGTTCAGTCAGACACTCCTAGTTACACTTACTCATAAATCATGAACAAGAAGAAGGACACACAGTGAAAATAAAAGCCAAAATATTAAAACGACAATTATACAAGTAATATACTTTCTTATATGGTGCATATTTAACCTTAGGAATACCCCAGATAACACTGCGATAAAAACATATAATGATTAAAAATGTATTTCAGGCTTTTATGGATACTAATAGTTACAGAAGGACTAAAATGTGTATAGGATGAAAGCCCCTGGCTGCCTGGGTTAGGAATACACAACCCCTATAGACAGGTTTTTCATAATTATGGGATTTCTTGCATCTGAACTAGTAGACTAGTGGTCTGATTTAGATGGCAAATCATATTTTCAGGAGCAACAAGCACAAGGCCAAAAACTGCAGTATCAGATGTTCTGGTACCTACTGAACATACTCAAAAGTAGTGTAAAATTACTATAAAGACCATAAGAATATAGGACTGGAAAGGCAGATCATTGAGGCCAGACCCTCTACTACTCCAGGCAACCCTAGCATAGAATAGAGTAAAAAGCCAGATATTTCTGCGCCTCATGTATAACTATAGTCCTGAAGCATCTTGCCATAAACAACATGCATAGAGTCACAGCAGCATGAGAAGATCTCTGAAGAGGCTCATTGGATTTTTACCACTCAGACTTACCTAAAAAGGGAAGAAGCAAACATTGTTAGATTCTTGCTAGACATTAACAGTTATTTATTAGGGAAGTTCTTGGCAAATTAATTTGTGATCCAATACTGCATATTTGAAGGAATTTAAAGGGTACACTGGGTTGAAAATTCTGACACACATACTGTCACTCTCTTCCCCCACCCCCATCATGCAGGTTGCAAAATCTTTTAGAGTTATAATTACCTAGCTCCTTTAAATTGGAAATCACCTTAAGAAGAGTGTGGACGAGAAGTTGAAGGAAATGTGATGCTGTAAAATGCATGAAAGCTTTACCACTGCCTTCAGTGGGAACTGAGTTAGGCCTGTTCTGGATGTTTTTGAAAAATAAAAATACATTGTATTCCTATAGCAGGATCCCCAACTTGATTGGCCTCGAGAAACTACTAACATATAAACATTAAATATTGATGCTATAGTTTTCCTTAAAGGTTATTCAAGAGTATTTTAAGTGCTGTTGAAAAGTGTATGTGTAGATGTTAAATGGCATGCCTGCTGAGCTGGCACTTTGCAAGAGTATTAGTGACCACACAGGGTGTAAGACAGTGGAAATCCAGGCTTTTCAGCCCACTGGCAGCTTCTTGGAGATAGGTGGGCAGGAAGCTTTGCAGTATGGGGGAGTCGTATGCACAGTTATCTGTTCTGAGGTGAAAGCAGACCAGCCTGTCTTTTGATTTTGCCTATCTGACACAGCTTCTTTTATTGTAAGTGCTGCCATCTGTCTGCTGCCTGACCCAGGGGTGAGAGGGTCAGTGGCACTATCTGGAGCTCAGCCCTGATAGGCATCTTCCCTCCCTGCCATAGCCTGGTGATTGCAGCTGTTCCGAGCTCCTCCCTTCCCAGGCAACACTCAGGCCAGTGGTAGAGTGAGGGGCTAGGGTGGAGGGGGAGGCTGTGGCCTTCTCAGTGAGCTGTGTGGCCAGCCCTGACCTTCCTGCAGGGTTGGGAAGCTATGCAGCCAGCCCTAGTGTAGTTGGGGAGCCACACGGCCAGCCTCAGCCTTACTTTGGCCTCTCCTCCCCAGCCCCTCTCTCCTCATCCTCACTCCCACCAGCCCCTCGCCTCACCTCCACCACCTGGGTGTCAGACAGAGGTCTTTTTGCGATGACATCATTCTGTTGCCTGAGAGGAAATTTATATGTATATATATATATATATATATATATATATATATGTATATATATACACACACATACACACACACACACACACACACACAGAGAAAGAGGGAGAGAGAATTCTAGTTTTATAGGCTGATAGGCTGATTTCAGGTGTTTATAACCTGGCCAGACTTTAACCATTGGGGCTAGAATTTTCCAGGCCGGGTTTCTGCATCATGGTCAAGTTTAGTAAAAGTGGTGCAACTATTTCTCTGAATGAGGCTAGGAGAAATATGTTGTTTTATTCATGTGAAAAAATATTGTATGTTTTCACCAAAAAGTTTTAGCATGTATCAAGCTCTGGAGAAGGGACTTGAAATGTTCCCTCGGGATGCCTTTTGCCATTCTGCAAAGAAAAAGTCACCAAATTTGGCTAAGTTATAAGTACCTGAAAAATCTCAGTGTGCACATGCTCTGTAGACACTTTCTAGAATATGGTGGCTCCAACCTGTGGCTGCAGAGTTGAACAGCTACATTTTTATGGTTGTTGTTGGGGGTAGCTCAGTGTTGTTAGGGTACTGTGGTTCCAGTTGCAGGAACTGAGAGCAGGGACGTTGTCTGTCCCATGCAGTCAGTGCTGCCCCTGCCTGCCCAGGGAGAAATAGAGCAAAGGAACAAGGAACAAACTGTTGGGATACACTACAGAGTGGTGAGGAGTGGGACCTGTGGAAGTACCCAGGGGATCCAGTTATGACAAGGGACTGCACAGGATGCAGCTGTTCTCAGGATGCAATAGGAATGTGTGGCAAATGACCCAGGGTTAATTGATTAACTTAACCCTCTGAGTGCCTTAGAATGGCCAGGATCCCTCTTGTGGAGGAGTCTTTGGCTTTGCTGAAGCATGCCATGCCCACACTGACTGACTGTCTTGTGTTACCTGTTCTGCAGTTAGTATAATGGAAACTATAGCGACAAAAGACAAACTGTATATACAAAAGGGAAAAAAGACAGTCATGAGCTTCATTCACAGAAACTTGGTTTCTCTGATCTGCCTGTAACCCATGGAAGCTACAGTACAAAGACTGTTGCATTTGGCTGTCTTGCTATCCCAACGTGCTCTGTACAGAAAAAAGTCCTGCTGATCCTGGAGAAATATTAAGGCCCCTGTTCTTTCCTTTCCTTTCCTCACTTTTTTGAGGCTGTTGTTGTCACTGATTATACTCCCCTGCTGGTTCTTTTGACTTTTTTTTAACCTGGGGCTGAGCTCCTTCTGGAAGAAGGTGTTTCATTCTTTTGGGCCAGCTGCTGAGAAAGCTCTATGGATGTGTTTGACTCTTGAGGCCTGTTTGGGGAAAGGTGTAGTCTGAACGAGCATGGTTGTCTTTCATACAAAGCATACTACTCAGGGTGTAAAAGATCAGAATCAAAATCTTGAACTTGACCTGACAGCGTGGGGGGACAGAAAACAGTTATGTGCTTCTAGTAATCAGCATCATTCAGGGACGAGGCTGCTGCAATGTGGACTGGTTGAAGTTCTCAAGCATTGGAAAATCATCACCAGTTCGCAACTTCTTTGCACCTTGTGTAGTCACTTAATCATAGTAAAGGTTAGTGAAAAGTGGGTCTCAAATGCTTCTAAAGCAGAGGGATTTTGTATCCACTTACATAGTGTAAAGTAACAGCCCAAGGAACCAGGCAGTAGAGAGATAGGCCCAGAGTTGTTGTTGTCCAGCCTGGAGGACATGAAGACCTGGATCATTGTGGCCAGATCATATGATGACAGCACTTGCTCCTGGCCTCCTGGCCAACCCATGAAGAAGATGGTGTTTTGGAAGCTGTAGCCATGTCTATCCAGGAGCCCGGTTAGGAACACGAAGCTGTGAACTTACTTGACCAGTTGAGACCAACCTTCCCTAGTAGAGGGTGAAGCCAGCGCTGGTGTCATGACATCCAAATCGCCTTTCTTTCCACTCTTATCTCTACCTTGCTGGTTTCAGAGACTTCAGCTTTTCATCTTGAGGAGCTGCTCTCAAGTAGGCCTAGGAGTATGGAACTGACTGTGGTTGACATTTGAGTCAATAGTTTCCCCCAATGGATTCATGTGGCTGTTAAATGAGGTGGAGGGGGAAATGGACACTTGTGAAATGTCACATATGAGTGCACTAATTGCAAAGGCATTCTTGCTTCTTGCCACGTTCCACAGTAAACCTAACAGAACGGGAAAGATATTAAAGGATGGGGCCCCATATAAGTAGTTATACAGCTAGAGCAGCAGGCATTACGGTGCTGCCTTTAGAGTACAGCATTTAGGTCAGGAATCACTACACTGAAGCTTGTGCTGACTTCCAATCCATGCAGTTAAGGAGAACCTCTATGCTCCAGGGGAAGCTTTTGCCTGTATTTTTAAGAATAACTTCTTCTGACTCTTACAGGCTTCAAGTAACATATGAACATTTCACTGCTGACAATACTGGCTATTATTGCAGTGACTGTAAACACCCATGGGGCTGCAATGTGCATTGTCTTTATTAATGAATACACTGAGGTTCTGACCATCTTTCTTCCATTCCTATAAACAGTACCTGGTATGTTGCTATTGCAGTCTTGAGAATAGAATGCTGGAAAATGTTACTGTTTATGTACTCACTATTAGACATAAAAATAAAAGATGTAGAGAACTGATCCTTTCTTGAAAATAAGGTGAATTGAGGGGCTTCAGAAGTGTGTACTTTGTTTTAAGATGATTACATTACATATTAACTTCTCAGGTGTTCCTTTAATTTTCATCATTGGCTCCTATGCTTGCCATTTTAGCTTAAACATACCTCAGATTTTCCTGCAGCTGGATTCTGCCAAGCTTACCAGTTGATCATGTAGTCTCTGTTTATTTAATGATGCAGTACCATCATTATACATTTATTCTTATAAATGATCACTCTAAGGAGCAACCTCTTCTGCTTAACAGCCTGGTATTTTATAAAATGCTGTTAACAAAGCCAGTGTAATTCCTGACCTGTTAGGGGTAATACTTGAGATGTATCTCTCATGAGAAGCAGATCTATGAATTAATCCTGTGTTTTGGGGTCTTTAATTGCCTTAAATATTTTCTTCTAGATCTATGCTTCACACATTTTGCTTACATGGGTTAGTTTCCATTTTATGAAAAATCGATAACCAGACAGACTCTTTACCACACTGGATTAGTTTTATTTAGTCTCTTTGAACTTGATTAAAAAGCTGTCAAACATAAGGGTACATTTTATCAGCAGAATACTTTTACAAAACAGGGTGGAAGATGTTTATAGGTGGAAACATACATTTCAAAATAAAACAATATTTTATATATTCTAAACAGTTACCCTTTTGTTTATCCATGACAACTGAAACTAGCCATCAAATGCATAAATTGATTCAAGTCTAGCCAAGTAATCCTAAGGGCACATAAAAAGGCTTTTTTAAAAGTTCTTTCTAGATGAATTTAATGTAGTTCACCAATAAAGCATCCTCAGGAGCATAATAAAAATTCTACATAACATGACATAGCTAGGGAAAGAGGGAAGATGTACAATGTGATGAAGAATCAAAACGGATGTTACATTAAAAATGAGCAGTCATGCAATTGCTAAATTTCATGTCCCATATTTAACGACAAAATATCTAGGCTTTAATTTTGTGTCTGATTTTTTGGATAGGATGCTTATAATACCGCAGTAAGTGAGGGTTGCTCACTTTCTTCTCTCTCTTTCAGCATATTCATTGGACTCTGTTTTGAACAGTCACATTTGCTAGGGGAAAAATTACTATTCAACATGTCTCCATAACTTTCACTGTACATCAAAGCAAAAAGGTATGTTATATTTACACAAAAAATTGGTTGTGAAAAATTGAAACAGACATGTTTCATCAAATTGCTTTTAATATATTTTTAAAACCATCAACTGTCACTACTGTTTATCTTATTGTGCTGTGAAATATGTGTGAAACAGCACTTCCTATGTTTTTTGACTATATTCTATAAACCCAGTTTGAAAGCAATGGGATGAAAAATAAGCCCTGGAATTGTAGCAGAATGAAACTCTCAAAGGGTTAATGTAGAATACATATAGACAAATGTTGACAATTCTTTATTCCAATGTTTGAAAATTAAACACAAAATCATCATTAAGTTTTCACAAAATGAGGCATCTGTCACTTGAAGGAAAAAGAAATATTTCAGAAATATGTTTACAGAAATGTAAAAATATTAGACATCAAGACAGATGTGAACATTTTCAATAACAGGCCTTGTCTGTCAGTCTTCCTCAGAGCTGAAGATCTTATTGTACTCACTTAACATAAGTTCAACTATCTGGTTTTGGTACAGCATGTGTACTGCCATGTTCCCTGTCTCCTTTTCAGGTCTAAGGAGCGTTGGTCCAAATACAATTCCTAAGCTTTGTGGTGACATAAGATTCACGGATTCCTTGGCTGCTATCCTGTTGACAAAATAAAAGAATTGCTTAAAATCGAGGGATGTCAAAGGAGACATTATTGCATTTGATGCAGAAAAACACATTTTATTGATTTTCCTATCAATCGCATTTATTTGGTTAAATTATCAAAAAAGACAGAAAAGTTGGAAGGGAACAGGAGTTAATAATTTCTGGCAACATGACAAATGATGAAAGCAAATTTATCTGTAAACAGCAAGACCTGTATTGGGTTAAGATCTGAGTCCTGAATTTCAGTACTGAGAAAGCAGAGCACAATTACACATTGACTTTATGTGCACAAATGCCTCTACTTCTTGTTGGTATACGCTCATGGCTGGGTGGACATACTCCCATTATTTGCATATAGATCCTGGAGATGAATATAAGGCCTTGAGGGTTGGGAGACAATCGGATTTCTTGAGGGCTCTAGAAGAAGCTACCTACTTGTGTTAGCACAATCTCCTGTACTGGTGCAGAGTGGGCGTGCATGGAAAAATGAAATGAAAAATCACATACAACTTTGCCACTTTTGCCATGCTCAACACAGTTACCTAAGGGGTACAGGAATGAAAGATACTTTGAGACAATGTTAAAATGTGTAACCGTATGTGTGATATGTCTCTCCTGATGCAAGTTTTCCTAAAAGAAAATAAGACCCTCCATCTTAAATTAAAAGCTTGCAGAGACAATGCTCAGAATTACACTATAAGACATATTGTTTTTTTCGTGTAATTTATGACTCTGTTAGCTACAATATTAGTATTAAATGTTGATATTCTGTATTGAGACACTTTTTACATTATTCCAGCGAAGACCTTAAGGAAGTAAAAGTCTAATTTAAAATGAATACTGGTTTTAGGGGTAAAATTTAGGTCAAGAAATATGAAAACTTGACCCACTAGTCTAGATTCTCACATGACATAAATCAGCATAGTTCCACATCAATTAATGGAGCTACATTGGTTTATTCTACTTGAAGACTTAGTCTGTGATGGTCAACAATATTGTCTAGCTGGAGAGTGGAATAGTCTTTAAAAGATCTGCTTAAGAACTGTAACTTATACTACGGAACAGCTCCAAAGCCCAGGGACATTAGTGAAAAGACTCCGAGGCTATGTCTTGATTGTGGGCTTCTGTCAGGAGCCTGGAGGTCTCCTGACAGAAGTCTGCTGCTCCAGGAGGCTTCTGCAGACAGCCTGGTAATCCTTTTCCACAAGGAAGAAGGGATGTGCTGGCAGAGGGGGTTTTCCTGACATTTGGCCCCATGTAGATGGTGCAAATGTCAGGAAAGGCTCTCCTGACAAAGTGATTGGCAGGAGGTATGCAAATGCTTTGCGCAATTTGCGTATCTTTTGCTGATGGATCTCTTCAATTTAGACATAGCCCAAATGACTTCAGTGGGCTTTAGAACAGTCCTTATGAAAGCACACTCCAACATGACTAACATTTTTACTTGGAGAATCCCAGTGAACAGAAATCTGTTTTCTTTAAAAATACGTAAAGTGTACAAGAGTAGAAAGAGTATAATATATGCATTTTTATAGAATAAATTATAGTCAGTTCCTACCCATGAATGCAGACTAAAGGTACTTTCAAAACTTGACCACACACTGATCTGTTTTTCACTTATGAACACTTTACAATAGAGCAGTTTTAACACTTTTTTGTCATTCTGAAAGGCAAGTGGCCTAAGATCCAAAGGAACCTTTTGTGGAAAAGTACTGCCTAGACTTTATTTCATTCTCTCTCTTTTCTTCTGCATCTGATATCTCTTTTAAAAATCCTAACAAAAGTGTAAAAAGCAGATTTTTTTTCTGTTTCTTAGTATTTTTTGCAGAAGCTACAGCAATCTACACTAACAGTGGCAAAATCTACATGAGACATCATCTGTTCTAGCCCTTGGAGGAAGATTTCTCTCCTGTTAGTGGATGGGTCATGCAGCGAGGACTATCTTGTAGTGGAATCCTGCCAATCTTGTAGTTTACCACATTCCCTAAACACAAACGCTCATTTAGGGTTTTTGCAAGTATAAATAGGAAGCATTAGTGTAGTTCAGTCTCATGTTTGTAGCTGTGGCATCCATTACACAAAGCACTCTCCATATGGCACTAATCAGAACATCTTATTAGTTTCTTAAAATATTACATCTCTATTATAAATGAAAAAAGAATAAATTATTTTTCCAATATGGCAATATTAACATAGAATTGTTCATCCCAGGGAGGGGTTCAGAATCTGTCAGACATTAGGGGGAAAAAACCCTACCTGTTAATATCTTTAGTGCTAGTTGAGTACGTGTGAGCATCTGATCACTACCATATATTTTATCCTACTTATTTATTTTTACAAATATTTTTCCTAATGCCATTCAGCAGTTATCAGGTGATTAATAAGGCCCTACTCCTATAAGGATCTATTTGTTCATGTGCCTATCTTTAAGCACATGAATAGTTCCAGTGAATTCATCTGGACTGCTAATATGGTAAAAATTGTGTACATAAATACTCTTTGTAAGATCAATCAATACAACATTATATTGGCAAAGATACAAGGATCCATTTCACCCAGAAAAAATTCTGTACAGCTGTCTTGCATGTTCTGAGAGGTATGTATGCAAGCACATACTGTGATTTTCAAGGGAGGTCATATGCCTACTATTAAAACCTGAAGTCATCCCCAAAATATGTGAGGCTAAACATTAATGGTCACATGAAGGAATAAGCTACAATACTGGCTTCTAACCTAGTAAATTTCTAAGCCAATTAGTGTTTCTTATGTACCAACACTGTGTTTTCTGATGTAAGGCATGGAGATCCAGATTGTTAGCCGCAGTGAGGGTACATTGCACCACTCTGGCATGCTCCCATCCTTGGGGAGCAAAGGGTTGTGGTAGGATGTGAGATGAATCAAGAGCATAGTTCTAGGCAGGGATAAAGACATGCAGAGTCTCTAAAGCAGGGACAAGAATGTATTTTGACAGGTTAGTGATCGCCAGGATAGGGATTTAAGCATGGAAAAACTCATTCAATATCAAGAGGAAGGAAGATGATTTTGGCTGGATTAAGAGTCTGGGAGCTAGTGTCGGGGATTTTTATCTCTAGGACATAATTGCCCCCGTGTGTCAGGGGAAACAAGCCTCTGGCTGAGGTAAAATCTATACAGGGACACGGACAAACTAAAAGCTTATAGGCTGCCACTTTGTGGCCCCACCTACAGCCATTTTGGGGCAGTTAGCTCCCCCGGTAACTTGAATCCATGAAGCTAGGATTCAAACAGAGCCCTCTGATTGGTCAAAGGGAGCGGGCTTCTGCCAGCTTCCAGAACCTTCGGCCGAGAGAGAGGACCTGATTGAAAACCATAACAAACATAATGAATATGGAAATTACCTTATGAATAATCATGTAAACTCCCTATAAATCCAGGGCTCTCAGCCCATTTGGAGTCATTCTGCCCCACCTTCCTGGACTGGACACTCGCCCTGGGAAGACTGCAAGCAAGACCCCTGCAGCATTGTGACCAGAGCTGCGGGGTAGAATCACTGTGACAGCAGCCCTCTAGGTGGCTCTGTCAGAGCTAAATCACTGCGGCAACTGCCCTCTGGGAGGCTCTGCCTCAGAGCTGGGAAATCACTGTGGCTCTGCCTGAGAGCTGAAGAGGGCTCTG
Organism: Carettochelys insculpta; assembly: GCF_033958435.1. NCBI lineage: Eukaryota > Metazoa > Chordata > Testudines > Carettochelyidae > Carettochelys > Carettochelys insculpta. The sequence goes on from NC_134144.1 coordinate 53,225,893, forward strand.
CCTCAGAGCTGTGAAACCGCAGTGGCAACCGCTCTCTGAGTGGATCTGCCCCAGGGCTGAGAGAAATCACTGTGACGCCTACCCTTTTGAGGGGGCGCTGCTACTGAGCTGAGCGAATCACTTCAGTATCTGTCTTTGGGCAGTACTGCTAAAAGAGCCAATCACTGCTGCCCAGCCTCCTCTGATGGAAGCTAGGAGCTGCGAAGCAGCGCCACCGTACCAGCGCCCCTACGAACCCCAGCACCGCGCTTGCGTCGAGGAGCAGCAAGTGGGCCCTCCGGCGTACTCACTGGGTGGCGAACTGGCCCATGGCTCCGGCCACGGGTACTGCGTACACGGTGGGGAAACCGAGGGCCCACCAACGTCATCCAATCATCGCTGCTCCTCCTGCCACACCATCGCACACAAGCTGCACGCGTGCTGGGGTCAACTGACTATTCTACCGGACTGGACATCTTACCTACTGTGACCCGTATAACGGACTGGACATCGCATTCGCTGGACACGTAAAACTGATAAGGCCCAAGGCTCAGCCAGGCCTCATACATTATATAAGAACTCATACATTTATCTTTCCTAGAGACATTTGGTAGGCACCAGGACCCCTTACAGGGGAGTGAGGGAGCATAGCCCTCATTGTGCCTTTCTCCAACAGGGGGAGGGTAGTGCCTGGGGGCCTGACCCCATACGGTCGGGCCTATTTAGCCTACGTCATACAAAAGCCACACTTGATTAAAAAACATTTTATTAGATATAATATAGTAAAGTTTTGTGGTAGTTAATGTAATGATAGATTGTTTGTTTAGTACTAGAGTGCTTAGGATAAGTAAGTAATAAGTGTTTCCTCTTTATTTTCTCCTTATCTCTTTCACCCGAGTGGGCAAGAAGCCCCGGGAAAGGGCTGGGGTTAGGAGGTCAGTTGAGGGCAAAAGGACCCAGCGGCCTCCACCACTGGCCACTTGGGCTGGGAGTAGCGCCCCGGCCCAGACTCCCTTTCCTTCCTTCTATTTCCCTTCTCCTAACGCACATACTTTCCTTTGCGGAGCAATAAATATAATACGACAAGGATCCAAAATGGACTTCAAAATCATACTTGTAAGTTAAGTATAGTTAAGATTAGAGTGCTTGTTTTACTGCTGTTGTTGCGTTTTTACCTGTTGTTATTTGTGTTAATAAATTTCTTGTTAGTCATACTTTAAACCAGTGTTGTCTTCTTCTCTCCCTGACCGGGTGCCTGCCTGCTAGGGGGTGGGTGGACCTTAGGTGGAGTTCCATTGCCCTTTAGTGACTGTGTTACTCCTCCTGCCGGTGGGTGGTGGGACTCCCCCTTCCTTGAGGACCCTGGGTTCTGGCCCCGGCTCGCCCGCACGTCAATTGGCTACCATGTCGTGGGGGGGAACCACCAGGTGCTGTCAGCTAGGGCATGGAGCAGCTAAGGAGTGAATGACAGGATAAAGGTGGTGGGGAAGAGGATCAGAATGACAGCAAATGAGCGAAGTGGGATCGGCAGTAGTGGTAAGGTGACTAAGGTGCATGAGTTGTGTGGAAAACCAGAGGCCAAATGTGGTGGCCACCAGATTGAGGAGATGGGGTGGATGAATGGGAGGATGGGTGTCGGGGCGGGGGGGGGGAGGTAAGTGATGAGGTATCACCAGGGGAGGGAACTATCACCAATGGTGTTTGGTGAGGAAAAGTGTGCGGCAGGAATGAAACTGAGCACTTATTTGAAGAGACCAAAAGTTGGGGTGAGGTAGAAGTGGGGCTGAAGAGAGTCTGTGGTTGATTGGGAGGAAAGAGAACAGCAGAGAACACACAAGAGCATGGGGAAAAGAAGATTACAAGTCCGTATCCTCAAAGCTATTTAAACACCTCACGCCAGCTCATATAAAAACCTTTGAGGACCTGATCTTTATGATTTAATCCAAAGCCCAGTGTAGACAATGGAAAGACTTTCACTGATTTACAGTGGGATTTAAGTCAGACGTTGGTTGTTGGGAGATGTAACTCAGGGCTAGACACAAACTCCCAGGCAATCCTGTAAGCCCCTAAATTTCCTTGGTACCTACATTTCTGCTAATATGGTTCTCAGGGTGACTCTGAGCATGTGTGTTTCCAGCTAAGACCTGATGGCTGGGTGCCTAGTGCACATCTAGGCCCCAGTGAAATGCCAAAACTAGGCATTTCCTGGTGTTCGTGCCTGTAGCAAGCAATACAGTAGGTGTAGGGAGAGCAGAAGCCCTGTTTTTAAAGGGACAGTCCTGTATTTAAGCCCTCCTGCTAGTGTCCTGCCTTTGCCCTAAAATGTGCAAATTAGCATCTATTTTCTGTTTTCTCCTCAGTCAGTATTGGTGGGTCGTGCTACTGGCTGAAGCCCTGCTTGCCAGCTGTGCACCCACCCAGTGAGTGTGTGTGTGTGTGTGGGTGCGTGTCCAGTGACTGATGATGGGGATGGATATGCAAGGCTGATGGCGGGCAAAAGATTCAGTCTGGGGAAGTGGGGGACCTGCTCCCACTGCAGGTCCATCAACACAGTCTGCCAGCTCTCAGCCCGCAGTACCCTATGTCCCATCCCATTGCGAGCAAGCACTTGCTGCACACCACAAGCTTTAGTGGCTAGGGAATGCAGGCAGGTGCCAGGCAGAGGCCAGTTCCATATCACCTCTGCTGCCCACTCATTGACTCTTTACATATTCCCCTCCTCTGTCCTCCCCTTGCTTTGCCCTTTTACCCCTCCCAGCCCCATTGCTCTCCAACATCTCCTTCAGCAGTACACATCCAATTCCTAGCACAGGGTGGGAAACCAGCCCCTGACTGGAGCACTCAGCTCATGAGCAGAGTGGTTGGCAGGCTCCTTTCTTCTCTGCTCTGGCTGGGTTGGCACCCTGGGAAAGCCCAAGATCCAGGATGTTGGCTGGGAGCAGCCAAGCCCTGCATGTGCCAAAGCCTTGCACAGTGCTGGCATGAGGAAGCCTCTTCACCCCTCACCAAAGCTCTGAAGTGGAGAGAAGAGTCAATTTCCAGCCTGTTCCTGCCCAAACTTGCAAACACGATAGCAGCCCTCACCCATGGGCTTAGCATGCTCTTTGCATCCCATCCAGCACCCTGTCCTGTCCTCTAGGCACTCTCCCTTGCTGAGCCACCACTCTGTCCAGGCTTGCTGACACCCCTGCAGTCAGGGTCCCTGGGCCCTGGTGCACAATTCATTCCTGAGGCTTAGCCCCTTCCTGTTCATTCCCCCTGAAGCATCTGGTACTGGCAACTGCAAGAAGCCAGGATACTGGGCTAGCTGGCCCATTGGTTTGATGAAGTATGGCTGTTCTTATGTGCTTTGGGGCAGCAGCTCTTTTGCTGTGTGCACAGAAGATCACACGGGGGCACTCATTTTAGGTGGAGCTCTAGGCACTAATGTAATGTTAATAGCTGCGTCTACACGTGCACGCTACTTCGAAGTAGGGGCACCAACTTCGAAATAGCGCCCGTCGCGTCTACACGCGTCGGGCGCTATTTCGAAGTTAACTTCGATGTTAGGCGGCGAGACGTCGAAGTCGCTAACCTCATGAGGAGATAGGAATAGCGCCCTACTTCGACGTTCAACGTCGAAGTAGGGACCGTGTAGACGATCCGCGTCCCGCAACGTCGAAATTGCTGGGTCCTCCATGGCGGCCATCAGCTGGGGGGTTGAGAGATGCTCTCTCTCCAGCCCCTGCGGGGCTCTATGGTCACCGTGGGCAGCAGCCCTTAGCCCAGGGCTTCTGGCTGCTTCTGCGGCAGCTGGGGATCTATGCTGCAGGCACAGGGTCTGCAACCAGTTGTCGGCTCTGTGTATCTTGTGTTGTTTAGTGCAACTGTGTCTGGGAGGGGCCCTTTAAGGGAGCGGCTTGCTGTTGAGTCCGCCCTGTGACCCTGTCTGCAGCTGTGCCTGGCATCCCTATTTTGATGTGTGCTACTTTGACGTGTAGACGTTCCCTCGCTGCGCCTATTTCAATGTTGGGCTGAGCAACGTCGAAGTTGAACATTGACGTTGCTGGCCCTGGAGGACGTGTAGACGTTATTCATCGAAATAGACTATTTCGATGTTGGCTGCACGTGTAGACGTAGCCAATGAGTGCTAAAAGTGGAAGTAAAAACTTTTTTGCATAATGCAGGTTGAACCTCTCTAGTACAACACCCTCAGGGCCTGGCTGGTCCCGAACCAGGGAGTTTGCTGTGCTAGGGAGGTCAGTGCTTGCCCAGGGCTCTGTCTACCTTTGGCTACAGTGCTCTATGATTTCCTCCTGGTGGCTCTGCTGTTCCCAGGGGCTCTGCTTCCCTCAATGATGGTTCTGTGCCTCCATAGGATGGTTTGGAGTGGTTGCCCCATGCCCTGCACTTTGTGGGGGCCCTGCAGCCGCCACATCAACCTTTCTATGGATGGGATATGCCCCATAGTGATGGGAGCCTGCTGGGCTCAGAGGCTGTCTAGGAGATTACTTGTGGGAGGTTGGTGCAAGTGGGCTGGAGGGGTCACTCCCTCCACCCACACCACGTTGGTGGGAGCCAGGGTGATTTGGCAGCCTGCTTCTCTCTGCCCTGCTGCCCTCTCCCAGCCCACTGTGCTCTGCTTCACTGTGGGAGCTGGAAGCAGAATGCCCTTGTTGCAGGGCATGCTGCTTCCCGCTGCTGCAGTGAAGCAGAACAGAATGAGCTGGGAGAGAGCAGTGGGGCAGGGCAGCATAGCGCAGGCTGCCAGGTTGATCTGGCTCCTACCACTGAAGTGAGGGAGAGAGGAGGGACGAATCCAGGTCCCCTGGTAATCCCCCATCTCCCATTGCTTGAGGGAGGGGGCTTTGGTCAAGGGGATAGGAAGGGGCAGGAGAATGGTGGGGCAGGAAGGCTTGAGGAGGGGAAGGGGGAAGGGACAGGGCAGAGCAGGGGTGGGACTGTGGAGGGAGTGAGGCCAGTACCTCAGGCCACATGCAATTCTAAGGATGACCCTGCTGGTTCCTCCCAGGGTGCTGCCACCCAGGGTTCCACTCTCCCCACTCCCCATGGCCAGGGGCTCTGCTTTCCCTCTGGTAGCTCCGCTCTCACTCAGAGCTGCAGTTTTCCTCTGCTCGAAGCTCCACATTCCCCTTGTGGGCAGGATCTACGCTTTGCCTCTGGTCATGCTGTTGCCACCCAGATCTCCACTCCCTGCACCGCACCAGTCACCGGGGTCTCTGCTCCCTCAGTCCCCCAGTCCATCAATACTCATGGCCCTGGTTTTCCAGTTTATCCCTATGAGTGTTCCCATGGTGTTGCCAACAATGCTGGACCAATGATGTTGCTGGATTATGGAAGTCCAGATTACAGGGGTTCAACCTGCAGTGGCTGTAATGCTGATTTGTGAGTTTATCTGCCTGGTCTAAGGGTTTGTCTATACTAAACAGATGATTGACCTGGTCAGGGTTGATCTTCTGGAGTTTGATTTTGTGTATCTGGTAAAGATGTGGTAAAATCAATCTCTGTGGGCTCTGCATTTGACCCCTATACTCCATGCTATCACATGGACTAAGGGAGGTCAACACAAGAGCATAAAGGCTAGGTCTTCACTAGGGAAATAAGTCAGTTCTAGCTATGCAAATACCATAGCTATAATTTCGTATCTGAAATCGACTTATCTCCCTTGTATAGACTTACCTTGAGTTGTTTAAATAGCCTGATATAAAATAGAGAAAAAATAAACTCTCATTTGAAAGGCATTTTTAAATCTTATTAAATTCAATACTATCTAAGGTAAACAATTATGACTTGTGGCTTAATATCTTTTTCTTTCCAAATAAAAATTATCAATGAAATTATGGTTGCTGTATTATATCCACAGTGTAAATTACTTCAGTATTTGTGACGTGAAGTTCAGTTTATATATTTTAAAAAAACATAAAATGGGCAAGAATTCGTTTTTGGCAAGAGCAGAAAATGTGATATACAGTTGACAACATAAAAAGGGAAAGGAAATGCCAGAGCTACTTTTTGTCAAGCCTAAATGGAAGGAGCAATGATCCATCCATTTAAGACTATTTTAGAAACAATCTATAATCTTGTGCTACAGATGTTGGATCCTCGTCAAAAAAATGGTTGAGCCTTATGCTGTGCAAAGTTTTTTTTACCCCTCCAAAAAGTCAGTTGAATTGCTAATGCAAAGAATGTTTCATATTCTTTAAGATCAGAAGCCAAAAGAAATTCATATTGAAAGTACAGAGCTCCTCATTATTATTAATACTGAAAAGAATTAGTGATGTATTAAAGAAGTAAAGTATCTGATTGGAAAACTCTAATATCAAGGACAGCTATATAAGCAAAAATACTTTTTAAAATTTGTGCTTTGGCTGTTGCCATGGTAACTGGAAGCTGGAACAGATGTAGTTGACTGCAGGACAACTATACAGTTAAGGTCATTACTGTATACTGAATGTGGCTCTCTAGTTTTATATAAACTTACAATTTTTGGACACAAATTGTAAAATCGTCATCGATTTTGAAGTCTGAGAGTCATGGTGGGGTGTGACAACCCCTTCAAACAAACCATCTGTTGCCAAGCATACTTTGTGCAAGTGACTAGCAAAGAGGTAAAACTTTCCCATTGGTGACAGTTTCCTGCAGCACTTTAAAATGGAAAATGGCTGTCACTGCAACACACACAAAAAGCTATAGTGGTAAATCAGTTTACATTTTCCAAAAGGCAATTATTTAATACCGGTAATTCACCCTATAGGTTAGTGAGCCAGTGAGTATTAAATGGACTCAGAACTGTTCAAGTTTGTGTCAGTGGCCCTATATGGCTACTGAAACCTCTAACTTGGCTCAAATGTTGGTTGGGGGAGAGTTTGTCTCTGCTTGTGGAGTAACGAATTTAAGTGGGTCAAAATCTGCAGATTACACTGATTTACTTTATCAGTAAATAACCCAAAATTAGCTAGTATGTGTTTCCTATCTGTAGTCAGGAACGTGGAAATGGAGCAATGTAGCTTTGGAAATATCCTGTTATGGGAATGGTGCAACTGCTTGCTATACTGTGTATACTGGCAGGGATATCATTTAGTTGACAGATCTCTTTGCTTTACAGTTGCAGGCTCTTGGATTGGCTTTACACTGTAGTTTCCTGATTGTTCATATTGCATACATTTTAATCAGCGTTGATATATTAATTCTTTATTTGTGTGTTGTGCTGATCCTACCAGAGCATTTTATACTTCCCTACCCCAAGCTGACTTGCAGAAGTTAAAAAAAAAACAGGTATTGCATTATATATTTTGCCTCAGTGACAAGATATTTGGGGAGAAATCATCCAAGCTTGAAATAAAATCTGTATTGAAAGTAATTCTACATCCATGCCAGTCAGATGCATTGTAAGATCAGATCAGATGTCCCAGGGGAAAACTGTGCACCAGTCAGGGTTGATTACTTGGGCCTCCTATCAGTTCTTAAGTTGCTGACAATGGCTGAGACATTCAGTCGAACTTTGTTTTCTTTATTTGGAAATAAAGTTAACATACTTACCTTAACTGTGCCAAATGTACTGGAAAATAACCTGATAATAAAAGTGCCGTCCTACAAAGTGATAATGTCTGTGTGTATAAGCACATTTTGACAGGGCTTTTGCAGCTTAGTAGTGTGCTATTAGGAAGGAAGCACATGTATGAAATGATGAACAGATAGTCTATCAGGTTTCCTGTGACTACATTTCCTTTTTATTCAAAGCTTCTAGTATGTTTTTGATATGCAGCATATGATAATAAAATTATTATCTATTAGAAACTTGCATCCATTTTTCATTAACAGTGTTAAGTGTTATTTGATATTACAAGGAAGACCACTGTAAGAGTTTGATGCTGGGCATCATTTTAAGACACTGGCAACAATAATTTAGGTCAAAGCTTTGCTTTCTAAATGGGCAAAGAACAATTTGTAATCCCAAGGACTATGTCCAGTGATAGGGTTACTCAACTCACCCCAGATGGTGAAATTCATCCTATGTAGGCAACTAATTCAAGTCCTCCGTACCACTTTAACCCATCTTGAGAGATTTACCAATGCAATCTATACTATTATAAAAGGAGTGCTATCTGTCTGTCTGTCTGTCCATCTGCGCCAATGTATTCATGCCTACTATGGGAGTGCCATCTGCTGCTCTGTGCATGTGCCCTGCTGCTTGGTGGGAGAAGTGCATGGCAGTGCTCCAGTGGTGATGGCTGCAGTGGCTCCAGCAGCTCCAGTGGGCCCAACAGCAGTGGCCTTGGTGGCCCCAAAAGCTCCAGCCACTCCAATGGGCCCAACAGCCCTATGCAGCCCCAACTGCTCCAGCCCCAACAGCCCCAGTGGCCCCAGCTGCTCTGGCAGCCCCAAGTGGCCCTCATGGCTCCACCCCCAATGGCCCCAGCAGGGCAGATCCAGCCCCAGTGGTGGCATCTCCAGCCCTGGCTGTGGTCCCAGTGGCTCCAGCATCAGGTCTGGCAGGGGGCTTTGGCAGCTGTGGTGAGTTGCTGGCATTGATTTAGAATGGGAGAGCTTGGGGTGCCTGGCCTCTGAGGGAGGGGGAGGGCATTTATTTAGAGCAGGTGGTGCCTGGGGGAGCCTGGCTCTGGGGGAGAGCACGGTACATTGAATGGGCACTATGTGCCCAGAATGCTCTTTTGAAATGGCTGGGTGTTGTTTTGAAATAGCTGTTTCGAAATACCTTACTTCAAAATGACTCTGTATTGTAGGCATAGCCTTGGGGTGCAGTGGTATTCACTAGCTGATAAAGGTAAGTAAATACAAACACTATCAAGTGAATCTCTAGCTTGCTGTTTGTTAACTCCACATACTATGGGTTTTTTTGGTGGTGGTGTGGGGTAGGGGCGGATTTCCTATATGTATGTACACAGCATCTCGGATTTATACTTTATTGTGGGATGCCAAAATATTATATCACAATATATGCCCTTTTCAAAATGTTCTTGGTGGCTGAAATATATGTCAAATATTATAGGAAATACCTTATATGATTCATATAGTTACAAACTGCTTTTTTTTTCAGCAGCATGAAATAGCAATGTGCTTAAAATTCCTATTTCCTCCAAAATGTTTAAGTTAAAATAATAACTATATGAGATCAGTAATGCAGAAACCAATTCATAGTGTGTGATATGCTATCTAACAGAGGTCAAAAATAGTTCAGACATACTTAAGTCTTGCTTTTGTGGCAAATAGTTTTAGTACTCTCGGCCTACCTTAAAAAACCGTCATAGCTTCCTGCCCTTTGCAGCCCCAGATGCTAATTACAATTCTCAGAGGAACATCCTTTCTTTTCAGAGGCTCTAGGATGCATGATATAGAATTTGATGCTGCCTCCTTCTGCAAAACAGTCTTCAGATCTGCTCACTCAACTAGTGTATATGGTAACTCTACAGCTGATAATGACTCTAAGGTGAATGAGTACCCTTCTAGCTACCATCCTGTTGGAATTCTTCCTTAGATAAAGTGAAATAAATGGACTAATGAAATCAAAACACTGGGTAAGTGAAAGCCGAAGATAAGCTCTTTCTTATCCCAAAGATCAATATCAAAGGCAAGGTGGAGAAAGACATTCATTCTGGCCACAGTTTTGTAAAATTTCACTCTCCTCACTCAGAGGTTCCCTGAGGTGGGCTCTAGCTGAGCCCAAATCTCTATACCATAATTAAACAGCTTCTTAGCCCGAGTCAGCTAGTACAGGGATACATGTTCCGCAGTCTCGCATACAGCCGGGGATGCATGTTCCACAGTTTGGGAACCCATGACAAAGGTAGTCTATGCAAGAGGCAGAGCTTTCTGAGGATCTGCTCCAAGACTGTGGAACATACCCCCCTGAAATTAAGGACCTTCACAAACCTCACCAACTACTGCTCAAAGTGCAAGGTACATGTCTTTGACCTGCTTTCTCTAGCATAAACAATAGCAAAGTGTAACCAACAAAATAAAGCCCTGGTAAAATAAAATACAGCATATGCAATTCTTCCTATGGGGGAGAGAATGAGAGAGAGAGCAAACCATGTGTACAGCTATTAGACACATTACTCACTATACTCCTTAATGAAACTTGGGGTTAGGTCCACAAAACGATAGATCTATTGCAATACCTAACTTTTAGGCACCCTCCCACTAAGTGGAATCCACAGCCCTGAGTTTAGAGCCCAAGCTCCCAGTATAATGCATTGGGAGAGTTAAATGCCTAAGAATGGTAGTCATAGAAGCCAGCAAACTGAGCAAGGAACTGTCGGTGCTACCTAATGGAAAATGCTGAAGGAGAAAGGTGGACCTAAGCCCTGGTCCTCAAAGAGAGCTATGCACCTAACAGGGCACGTGGGAGGCATTTCTTGTTTTGGAGCCTCAGCACTGGGCCCTCTTCTAGCTTTATGTGCCCACACTTGGTCGTTGTGCTGCAGGAAATCTAGGTTTGAATTCCTGTACTGCAGCCAGGCCAATCATGTGAGTGCCCTACTCAGCAGGCAGTTTAATACTTTGAAGTGAGTCTCTAAGCTCTTTATTAGTGCAGAGTGTGAATGACTCTATAACCTAGCATTTAGGCATGTACCAGGGTTCTAGCCCCTGCTCCAAATAAAGCAGAACAGAGTTTCAAAGCTGGGTCTCCTACATCCCAGCAGAGAGCTCTAACCACTGGGATACTGGTTACAGTAAAGGTACTTCTTGTACACTTTGGGCATACTCTGGTTGCGTCTACACTAGGAAGTTATTTCAAAAGATCCCATGGAGCATCTACACACAAAAGGTGTTCTTTTGAAACTAAATCGAAAGAATGTGGTGCTCCCCCTTTTGAAGTCGCTCTTCCTTTCCCATTTCAGGAAAAGCGCTCCCTTTCAAAAGCTTCTTTCAAAACAAAATGAGTTGATGCTCCGCAGACCATTTTTTTCAAAACAGCAGTCCTCATGGGGCCTGATTTTTCAATCCCTGGCCTGTTCTTTCGAAGGAGCGGGGACTGTGGGGATGCTCTCTTTTGAAAGAAGTTCTTTCAGAAGAGCTCTGTAGTGTAGACGTAGACTCTGAGATGTCGATTAAATTGGGCCTTCACAGGCATGGGCACCCCTACTATGAGAATTTCACAGCACCATCAGGACTTGGGCAGCTTTGCCTGTGCCCAGTGGCAAAAATTTAGGCATCTTCAGATTTAGGGTGGCAGTTGAATAAGTGTTCTGAAGAGTTTAGTGTCAGCTAAATGGTAGAGTCAGGGACCTACATGGATCATTAAGCGTCTAAGTCTCTTTGTGGATATAGTTCTTGGATAGTATGTGGATGAAAGTGGTATAAGAATCTATACAGAAGAGAATAGATTCAGACCCAAATATGTATAGCATCACTAGTCACTACATCCTTGACTGGTTTTGTGACATTTGCCTGGGGAAGGTGTTATTTTTTAGTTTATTACTGACTTGTGCAGCAAGCCAGCCTAGTGAATAGCGCAACCCGTCATGGAGTCAGGACCTATAAGCTTTTTGGAGACTGCATGTCCCAGAAGGCAGCAGATACTTTCATATGAATATATCTGTAAGTTTCTAAATTAGATTAGCATTTTTTTTAGTTCAAGAATGCCTTAAGCCACATTTCCTTGAAACATGAAAAAATAAAAAAAGCAGTTAGGTAACAATCTCACTTGAATCAAGAACAGCAAAAATAGAAATTTATCATCAGCACAGCACATCCAAAAATGTCTTTGTAAAATAAATCAAATTATAGGAGTTAATTGATTCCAGGCAACATCAGCAACTGCAGGTGGAAACTGAATAACAGGATGTTTATTAATGAAGGGCTATTAATCAAAATTGACAATACCCATTCCTGTTTGTTTTATTTGCATTCTACCTGCAATGGTCAAAGTCACATTTGTCCAATTTTTAAATACAGATTTGTAAGAAATGGAAATATTAACACTTGAGATTTTAAACAGACATATAGGGCTATTTGTTGAAACAGAGAAAGGATATCCTAAATTCAATGTGACAAGCAATGCCAAAGATGCCAGTGGTAATTAATTAGCACTTAATTTAGACCATAGAACAACAGGATATGGAATTGGTGCTCAGTGCCATTTCCCCTTAGGCTCCATCTCATGAGGGTCAGGAGTATGGCTGTTGTGTTGAAGGTCAGTAAATAAATTGGGGGAACACATTGACACTGGACTTCTCATGATAGATATCCCTCACCCTTGTTACTGCCTCTGGCTATCATTGACGAGAAAAGGACTGTGATTGTTTATGAGGAATGCTGTGTACTAGTGTGATTCAAGCAAGGTAGCATTTGAACTCACATGTCACATACTGGTCATACTAGATACTTCCTACAGAACTGTTCCAGCGTGTGTCTGTGCTAGAAATAAACTTTCAAACACAGCTGGGAAAGCCTGACGAGCAAGCAAATTCACTTTAAATAGTTATTAAATTTGCTTGATTTGTGAGCTCAGCTTTTATCTTAAGTGTAATTAAAATCAATGGAAGAGTTTAAAGTAAGTTAAGAAATGAGATCAGCAGGAAAAATGCAAAAAATTCTTCATTATGCTGTGGACTTTGTCTCTAATAATAATATTCAGCATCCATAGTTCACAAAGGTGGGTTAGTCTTATCAATTGCATTTTACTAGTGGGAAAAGGACTGTCTGAGATTCCAAGTGACATTTTCATAATCACACAATGAGTCTATGCAGAAACTGTATACCAGATCTCTAGACTCCAAGTCCATTTTCCTGGTCATCAGCAACGGCCACCTTTGTTCAACACATTCAAACAGAACATGATAAGCATGTGTGGTGTGCTAAAAGTAACCTACTATGGCTGAGCACAAATGCATGTAACTGGATTTTTTTTTAAATTTGACTATGAGAAAAATAAAAAGCAGATAATCCCTGTCATTGTGTACAATAATATAATCCTCATCCTTCATAGCAGGTTTAGTATTTCAGTCAGCCAGTGCTATCACTGGCCCTCTTGGCTTCTCTACTCTTCTTCCAGTAAGTGCAAACTCTGGGGAAGGAGATGGATTTGGCATATGCTACTATCTGCTACAAGTATTGTGCCTGCTGTAATACAGCCCATTTCATTCCCTTAGCAGTTCCACTGAAATGGCAGTGGGCATTAGCATTGCTGTGCAGTTATCAATAGCTTTCTCAAGTTGCCAGCAACAAATAACTTCCTGTTACACTTCAGAAAGTTACATTTTCTCCCATGATGCCTGATGCAGAAACACAAGAAGTGGTTGTGTGTCTCCTTCACACAAATCTAATTGTTATTACGGATCCTGTGTTGGCTGCATGAGCACAGCTTTAAATAGTTGTTTCCCCACCAGGGCTGTGCTGTCTCATCAGAGAAATACTGGGCCAGGCGACAGCCCTCAGAAAATATCCCAAGGAACCATCTTGTTAGTATTTACCTTGGCTTACATGTCACCTTAGTCCTTGAAGAGTCCTGCACACATCACCTCTAGCCCAGAGGTGAAAGCGCCATTGAGGTCAATTGACAAACTTCCATTGCTATTCATTCCTTAGCCTATTGCAATGTGCAGTCACGGTCCTTTTGGCTATAGCTACACAGCAGCAGTATTTCAAAATAAGCTGTTCTGGAAAAAAAATTCTGGAATAGCTTATTTGGAAATAGTGCTGCTACACACAAAAACACTACAAAAATCCCCTGTTCTATAAAAATCCTCTACATCAGGGTTTCCCAAACTTTATATAATTGGGACCCAGTTTTTTTCAGTACCATTTTTTTATGGCCTAAATTATAAACACACATAAAAAAGAATGAAAAATGAATACATTTTCACTGTTTATTATTTATTCACAATAATAACAGTACATAGCGATCATTTGTATCTTTTCTAAGGACCAGTATTTTTTTTTCCAAGGACCGATACTGGGCCATGGACCACACTTTGGGAAATGCTGCTCCGCATGTCTGCTGCTCTACAAAAACCCACTGTTCATTTTCTGTCATGCTAAACTCACACTTTCTGGTTTCTTGCCTCAGCCCTACTGTACAGTAGCTTAGGCCACTATTCTGTAGTTATATGAATGTCCAGAATGAAGGTAGTCAAGAAATAAAACTTAATTTGCATTATATTTATTTCTCATAGGGATAACATGAAGCTACAGTATCAGGGTGATCTGCCAGGGTTGCAGCTCCTTGGTGAATTTTCCTGGCATTGGGGAAGTGCCAAATAGTGTGCAACCTGCTACGTTGATACTACACCATAGGCCTCAGGAGCTCCTGGTTAAGAGGAACATAACAGGGGCCTGCTGAAGAAAGATGAGAGTGCATCCAGGGTAGTGCCACATGCTGGCTGGAAGGGTCTTTGCAGCCAGAGTGCCAATTAAGGAGACTGAGAACTGTCCAGCATGTACTGGGGACTAACCTTCTTCCCTGAAACCCTCTGGCTTAGGGGATGTGGAAAAATGAGGCATTTCCATCTCAATTTCTACTCGGCACTGAATTAGCCCCTGTGCTGTGCCTCTTTTCTATAGTATGATCAGCATGAAATGACTGCCGAGAAGGCTGTAGGTTTCTGTGACACTTCTCCCTCGGATATACTTGAAAAACTCTTCAAATCACTACCAGCTTTCACATACTTCTCCTTAGTGGTAGGGTCAGGGGGTTTGAGCCCCAATGCTGGATCTGAGTTGCTGTGTTGTTTCTATTAGCCCTTCAGATAAGTACTCAGCTGAAGCTTGGGAAGGGCAGCAACACTCTTTTAATGGCATAACTGCAGTGGAAAGAGGATGCTTCTGATATGCAAGGAAGGAATCCAGGGCCGCGTCTACACATGCACGCTACTTCGAAGTAGCGGCGCCAACTTCGAAATAGCGCCCATCACGGCTACACGTGTTGGGCGCTATTTCGAAGTTGAAATCGACGTTAGGCGGCGAGATGTCGAAGTCGCTAACCCCATGAGGGGATGGGAATAACGCCCTACTTCGAAGTTGAATGTCGAAGTAGGGCACATGTAGACAATCCGCGTCCCGCAACATCGAAATAGCGGGGTCCTCCATGGTGGCCATCAGCTGAGGGGTTGAGAGACGCTCTCTCTCCAGCCCCTGCGGGGCTCTATGGTCATCGTGTGCAACAGCCCTTAGCCCAGGGCTTCTGGCTGCTGCTGCGGCAGCTGGGGATCCACGCTGCATGCACAGGGTCTGCAACCAGTTGTCGGCTCTGTGTATCTTGTGTTGTTTAGTGCAACTGTGTCTGGGAGGGGCCCTTTAAGGGAGCAGCTTGCTGTTGAGTCCGCCCTGTGACCCTGTCTGCAGCTGTTCCTGGCACCCTTATTTCAATGTGTGCTACTTTGGCATGTAGACGTTCCCTCGCAGCGCCTATTTCCATGTGGTGCTGCCCAACGTCGAAGTTGAACGTCGACGTTGCCAGCCCTGGAGGACGTGTAGACGTTATTCATCGAAATAGACTATTTCGATGTCGCTACATCGAAATAAGCTAGTTTGATGTAGCATGCACGTGTAGACGTAGCCCAGGTGTTGTTTGGCCCAGTATGTAGTCTGGAAGTACCAAAGTGGCTAATGGTTTGTTCTCATAGTGTCTAAGGTCCAAATTTGTTAAGGTATTTAGGTGTTGCTACATGGAGTAGAGCAGTGCCTAAATGACTTAGGTGCCTAAGTCTCATTTTCAAAAGGGACTTAGGCACATAGGAGCAGAAATCACATCAACAGCTCATGGGGATTTGGCTCTTAAGTGCGTAAATCCTTTTCAAAAACAAGATTTAGTCTCTTAGGCACTGAAATGCCGTGGACATTAATGCCTACATACTTTTTAATATCTAGGCCTGAATTCTTTGTTTTGCACTCTGCCCCTTGGCTCTTACACTGAGATCAGATGTAAAGCAAAGATGAACTCAGCCAAAAGACAATTCTGGGTCCTTATATTTCCCATATCTGTCTTTTGGGACTCTCTGGTCAGACTTACAGATCTCTTCTTACAGTACACATCCCCTGGAATTTTTCTGAAATCTGAATGGGAATTTCAACAGTGAAGATTAAGTTAGGCTATGACTGTGGTGGAATCCATATAAATACAAACTACGTATGCTTTGCACAGGAAGCTCCTGCACTATTTCCAGCTGCTAGACATAACTGCAAATTTCTTCAGGACAGTTGATATTAATTCAAATGTAATCTGAGTCCAGTGTACAGAAAAGAATCATCCATTCGGTCACCCGGAGAGTGTGCAGGATCATAGTTATGTGACTGGGCAACATTACTCAGTATCTTACTCTAAAATGGAAAACTTCAGACCATATAGTATTATGTATGGTAAATATAACATGGAGCATAATCCTGTCTGGAGACAGGGTCTCAGATTCTGCATTCTGCTTTGGCCCCCTTGTTGCTCCAGAGGTCTCAAGGGACAGAAAGCTGATGAAACCTGCAGCCCAGGAATATCTTGCAGCAAGGGCTTTGCGGATGGCGTAGATGTTCTACAACAGCTGGATGCAACCCCTCTTGTAGTCCTCAGTGTAGCAACATGTCATAGTAGGGAGGGGACAAAACAGGATCATCTACATTCTGAGTATGAAATCAAGCTGAATAAGCAGGCTAATGTTGAGATGATTATCTGAAACAGCAGGACCCTTTCCTTGGCTGCCGTCAGCAGCAATGCAAGGCAGAGTTTCTTTCGATCATTCTTGTCCAAACTTTCGGTATAGCCTGTAGCATCTTTCATTGTTTTTCCCCCTGTATGCCCCTGGAGTCTCTTTCCCTTCCCTGGCAGAGGATGTGTCCAGCACGAGTGGGAAGAAGGCACTGAGTAGGGCAGACAGCCCTGCTGAGTTCTTCTCTTCAGGCTGCTGCTGTCCTTCTCCCCAATGCCCCTGTAAAAAAGGGCTGAAAGCAGGGAATGGAGCAACTGATAGAAGACGAGCTAGGGAGAAGGCAGGTAGCTTCTGATGATACAGCAGCAGTGCCTTCTAGTTTCAGGGTGTGAGAACTATAGAGGAAAAATCCCAGCTTCTGAGACAGAAGCAACCTGTTGGGACTTGCAACACAGAAGAGGATACGGCTATCATACATTCAGCTGTGGGTTGGCCATTCAACAGATTTATGACTTTACATTGCATCATGACAGCTAATGTATGAAAAGATAAATATTTTCAAGTTAGTACCATCTTGCTGGGTTTTCATCTAACTCTATAATTTTAATTGTAAAATGAACATAACCTGTATCAAATTATAAATATGTTAACATTCTGAATGAAGAGAAGAAAAATAAGCACCAGATTTTATGCTATACAGGCACATGAAGGTATAGTAAAAAAATCTGGTTTCCTTGACCACATTGTCATAATATGCATATATAACTGCTTATTGAATCCAGGCTGTGTAGACAACAGCAAGAACACTGGCTCCATACCATCACAATGCATGCCCACAACAAAGAGGAGGAAAGAACGGGCTCTTTCATTGTGTGTTTCTAAGAATTACCAACATAAGGGCTAAAAACATTACCTCCGTCTGAAGTATATCTATGTAGCCATGCATAAGTTATTAACTGTGCTCCCTGAGCACAGTTGCTGAAAATATTAATATATTCAAATTATATTCTAGCTACTGCAAAACAGTAGATCAGACAAATGCATTAAAATCTCTTCAGACAAAAGAAGTGTTATTTATATAGTTTCTCCCCTTTTTATTTAAAGGCCATGAATATAAACCTTCATCATATATAACATACTAGAAAGCAAGAGAATCCTTAGATAGATGAATGTGGATTTAAGTTCAAATGTAACCATAGCACTATTATGTATCTCATAAACTCATTTTCACTGACATTTTGTAACTTGCACGTATTCCAAAAAGAAGCAAAAGCACAATACTGACTGAACTAAAAGGATGCCTTGTTTCAAATCCTTCAAGTCAAAACACCTGGACCAAATCTGAGGTTTGAACAAACTGCACAAAGCAAAAATTGGGAGTTCACATACGAATATACAAGTGCCTAGAATTGGTCAGACCAACGGTCCATTTAGCCCAGTATCCTGTCTTGTGATAGTGACCAGGGCCAGGTGCCCCAGAGGGAATGAACACAACAGGCAATCATCAAGTGATCCAGTTCCTGTCTCTCATTCTCAGATTCTGACAAACAGGCTAGGGATACCATCTCTGCCCATCGTGGCTATATAGCCATTCAGGGACCTATCCTCCAAAAATTTCTCTAGTTCTTTTTTTTTAAGCCTGTTATAGTCTTGACTTTCACAACATCTTAAACATGAGTTACAAACATATCTGCTGGCCTCTGATCCGATGGCCACCATGTGTAGGGGTGTTTCCCTGGCTTAATTTAGAGAAAGATAAGGGCTGCTTGAGTTTCTCATTGCCAATCAGAGATATATACTGTCAGTTTCTGAATTTACTGTGTTAGTCTACAGGATCCTCGTTTAAGTATGCTTTACAATGTTTGCATCACTGTGCTGCTAAAGATTATAAAATGGCATTTCTAAAAATATCATCATTCCCCACCCCACTGCCATTGGGCATGGGGAGGGGCACCAGTTCAATAGCACTAAATAGAGCTCCATTAATCCTGAGGATAGCCCTGTGGGGACAGTCTCCAGTCATGAGATTAAATTACAGCAGTGATGCAGCTGCAAGTGCCTGCATCCACGCTCAAGAATCTGGCCTATTGGCTTTAATCCTAAATATTCAGCCAGTGTGCATAGTCAAATTTCACCAAGCAGACATCCAGGTCTTCATCCACATACTTTCGACAGCACTACACTGTTGGTTAACAAATAGTAGAGAATATTTCAAGTTAAAGATTCTTTGCTGCGGTCAAAGGCCAGTCATCAAAAAGATATTTCCATTTCCACCACAGCTCAGGATTTCTGAATGCCTTGCAAAAAGATGCTATGTATATGACAACATTCTATTCCTGTGTGCATTTGCAACTCTGCCATCCGTTGTACCTTCTTTTCAGTGAGAAAGAACAAAGTAGGTGGTCATCTACCTCTTTTTATTTTTAAGTAAGAAAAGATGACACATTTTTCACTGCCTGAAGTGATTGTGGAAGCAGAGACACTGCTTTAACTCTCTATGAATTATTAGTGGAAAAGTGGCTCTCAGAAATATGTTACATCTGAAATATTTTTCGTCACTTGAACATGTGCTGTCCAGAGCTGGCCCTGTTTTACCAGTCACAGGGAACAAACATTTCACATTCACAGATGCTCCTAATTTGGTGCGGTTTGGAATGCAATTTAGATCAAACGTATCCATGTAAATGAGTCAGGGTTTCTTAATTAGGTGCTCTAAAGAAAAAAACTTGGACCACATCAGTAGGTGTGGGTGTGGTGCCCACAATACTGAAGTTTTTTTCCTATAGACAAAGCTTAGTTTCATGCAGGAATACTGTAGGTCTTTTTGTTTTTTCAGGCACAATAATAAATCTGCAGATGGCAGAGACATAAAGACGCTACTTCAGAGGAGCTGTCTAAAAACACTGTCTCTTTGGCAAATGACTAAAAGTAGGTCATTCTGCTGTGATTTAGGTTTATATTTCATTGCCAGTTTTTTGTTCCCATTATAAATAGGGTGCATTCCAGTACACAGATTTGCTGTTAATTTTCTCAAACTGGTATTTGTTTATGAGGATTTGTAGATCTTCACAAGAAAATGGCCAATATCCTGTTAGAAGTACAAATGCTGCAATAGACCACAAAAAGAGATGTATGTTCCTGATAATTTGGAGATGCTGAAATGTGAAATGCTACTCCCTGGAAGCAAAAATATATTGCTTTCTCTTAGTATGATGACTGAAATGGTTG
The DNA here is from genome assembly GCF_033958435.1 of Carettochelys insculpta. Lineage (NCBI taxonomy): Eukaryota > Metazoa > Chordata > Testudines > Carettochelyidae > Carettochelys > Carettochelys insculpta. The sequence continues at coordinate 53,245,698 of NC_134144.1, forward strand.
TCACATTTTTTGCAATATGTAAAAAAAAATGATCCACTCTAACATGATCCTAGCAGTCTTATAAGTGGTGGTCTATCTATTGGCCGAGTTGATCAGAATTATTGATTTCATGTGTTTTTTTCCTGACAAGCATGTGTTTCATCTATCACTATCTATTTATGTAAAAATAATAGCATAGTCTGGTTTTTTCCCATCAAAATGCTGGGGATCTACATGACACATTCACACTAACATTAACAAATTACCTGCATAAATTCTCTTCAGTTGAAGGTAGAATAGATCTCATTGTGTTAAATTGACTGTTATGTACAAAACACTGACATTTAGCCATTTGTCTTTTTTATTTTAAATAAAACAGTCCCAATGAAGATTTTAAGAATGAAAAACTCTGCAATTAACCCCTGGGTAATTTGCTTCTGCACTTCAACATGTTGCCATCCAGTCCTTTAAGATATAAAGAACCTTCTCCAGAGACCTGAGAACCCTCAGATATTTGGATTTAAAAGAATTCTAAATTCAAAGCAAAACTCAGGGATTGCAAAACCACATACATTAAACTCAGCAGTAAAATTCACTGCAACTTGTGCAACCCAGAAAGAGGGTCCTTTGCATAAGAAGACCAATGGCCTATTTCAGAGTTAGTAAGCAGCAGAACCTAGAACTGCATGAAAGGTATTTACAGAACCTTTGATGACTCAGTTTCCCCATTTCTATAATTAGGATAACACAAACACTTTACTTGTTTATAAACTAAATTCAGTTAGTTGGATCCAAAGTGCTATATGAATTAAAAGTAAAAGTTCTTTGGGGCAGAGACTGTGTCTACCTGCATATTCATGCACACAATGATACTCTGCTCCTGATTAGAGGTCTTCGGGGCCCAACGCAGAATACAATTTAATTATTTATCATTGATTCCACTGTAATTTCAGTTGGGTACATTTCCAAAATGGTAGCACACAGAAGTACCAGATGTAAACACTTGCTAGATTCTTTATGATAATTGGCTTTATTTTTAAAGTCAGAAATAAAGACAGACTATATATCTAAACTCACGGGAAGTTAGGACTTGAACTTCAGGTTGACAACTTTCTAATGGCTCAAAAACCAAACACCTATGTTCCCACTCCTTTCTTTGCCCCTTTCCTGAGATCTTTCCCCCTCACTCCATCACTCCACCCTCTTCCCTCACTTTTACCAGGCTGGGAGAAGAGGTTGGAGTTTGGGATGGTGAGGGCTGTGTGGGGGTGTGGGACCACGGATGAGAGGCTTGGGGTGTGCAGGAGGCTCAGGGCTGTGGCAGGACCTGGGATGCAGGGGGGCATGAGGGCTCTGGTGAGGGGTGCAGGCTTTGGGGTGTGGCTGGAGATGAAGGAGCTGGGGTCCAGGAGGGCACTCTGGGCTGGAGCTGAAGGGTTCAGAGTCCAGGAGGGGATGCAGGCTCTGGGAAAGAGTTTGGCTGCAGGAATGGGCTCTGGGCTGAGTCAGAGGGAAGATGTGTGTGTGTGGAGGGTGCAGGCTTTGGAGTGAGGCTGGGGCTGAGATGTTTGGGATGCAGGATGGGCTCTGGGCTGGGGCCAAGGAGTCTGGGGGGCAAGAATTTGCTTGGGAATGATCTGGAGTTGGAAAAGGGTGTTAGGGCATGGAAGGGGTGATAGGTCTGGGCAGCATTTGACCAGTGGGTCCCTGCAGCCCCAAAGCAGAGTTGTGGCCAGGAAGTCTCCCTAGGCTGCCATCCCGGGTGCGGTTTGTTGCCACATGGGAGCTGTGGAACTGGTGTTCAGGGTAGGCGCAACACATGGACTTTCCCACTCCCCCCATACATCTAAAAGCCATAGAGACCAGCTGGTCACTTCCCAGGAGCTGAAGGGAGTTGGGGAAGGTAGGGAGGTTGCCCTAGTCCCACAACCCTACTGACTTTTAACAACCCAATAACTGGTGCTGATGGTAGCCATTGGGATTCCTTTTCGACCAGGTGCTCTGGTCAAAAACTTGGCACCTGGCCACCCTTCTTGCACTGTTACATTTTCCCTTCAAATACTGAGAATTTGCAAAGTTCTTGTGATAGTGCAGAATGAGTGATCTTCAAAAAATGTTTTATTCACTCTAAGGAATTTGTGAGTGATCATTGGGCACTCCATGATATACATGCACATTTCAGCATTTATGATGATATGTAAATGTAAGGATACCAGGAAACCTAGTTTTGTTGGTCTTTTGACTAACAACTTGCAGCAGTGGAACTCAAAATGTCATTGTTTCTATTGTTACTGTCCTGGCCCTTTTTGTTGGGCTAAGAGTGAGAGGCTTGTAATACTAAGGCCCTGATTCAGGAAAGCTTTATGCATATGCTTAGATTCTATTGTTTCCACTTAATGCTGTTTGCTTATGTGCTTTCTTGAATAGTTTGGCTTTCCAGAATTGAGACCATTCACCTCTGTTTTCAGGCCTCCTGCAATCTCTCTGATATTTGCTGAACTTCTCGGCACCATAGAGTGCTTCATAATGACTAGCTAAGCCTGGTGAATTTTGCCCGATGTTGGGTTTCATTGTGAAAGGTTCATAATTGTATATGTGATTTGTTCTGCTATATAAAAGAGAGTTTTCCTGAGCCTAGATTTACTGTTTAAGCCTGTCTAAACCTGCTGATCTGCTGGTATGGTACATACTTTAATAAATGAATATCACATGTGTAACTTGCATCTTTTCTCCGCCACTAAAAAATAAATATGGAAATTTTGCAGACATCCATGCTAAGTATTACTAGTTGTCATGCAATAGCTTTAATTTCTGATTTATCTTCAGCATTGTGGGTACTGCTGCTGGACTTGTCATCACATTGTCATTCCTGCCTCTTGCGTGGGCTATTGTTCAGCTTTTTATACATGTGGCTTTTTTTTTTTAAATAGGTAAAAATAAATCTATTATGTTAAATTCAGTTTCCAGAAGCTGGTGCACTTTGGAATGCAATAAAGCTGATCCATACTGCTGTGTTTGTCTGTCTGTTTTCACTCATTGGATACTCTGCTTCTTCATGGTGCTATGAGGAAGTGGTGAGCCAATTTTTTGTAAATCAGCCAATAGAAAAACCTCTGTAATTCTTTTATGGTTTGTGTTAGAGAATATATTAACTTACAGGGTATTTGCTATTGTTTTCAATCAACACCATCACTGCTTAATAAGGGACTTATTTGTAGTGAAATCACTTCACATCATTATTATTAAAGAACTAAAGGCTTTACTGGGGGAGGGGCACCTCTGATAATTTCATTTCTGACTGAAAGGAGGGAAAAGTCTGGACTGTAAACGAATGCACATAGCATAACAAAACACAAGCAGCCTAAAGCACAGGAAAAACAGAGTTAACTAATTTCTCAGAATCAAAGGTGAATCAAAAGGAGTTGGCTTCCACCCGGACAAGGCAGCCAGAGAGAGCCCGATGCTCAATCCATGTGATAAACCAGGACGCAACTGCAAAACTCCCCAGACAACTTGCCTGAAGTGCTTGCCAAGGAGCCAGATGCTGCTGCTGGAAGAATATCATCCGTACTTGGGCATCTGGGTTCAATGCTTTCCACTTAAAAAAGACGGGAGAGGGACTGCTAAAAGGCAGCTTGGTCACTAACTTTTAGTTTAATTATTTAAAAATCTAAATATTAATACAGTAAATAACACATTAGAACATATAACAATATTAATATGGTAAATGATGCCCTTGAGGGTAATGATTATGACATTCAAGTAACGCTGTAATATATCATTGAATACTTTTAGCTGTTTTGGGGTAGTGCATATTAAAGAAGCAAGAAAATCTTATGGCTACAGCAGCAAACTCTGGGCAATGACTCTGAGCTTACTGGGTCTGCCACTGACATGCTCTCTGACTCTGGGTAAGTCATTTATAATAAGTGTACCTCAGCTTTTCTGTCCGTAACATGTTTATAATAACAGCTTCTTCCAAGAAGGATTAGTTCTTTAATATTCATAAAGCACTGTGCAGAAGGTGCTTTTTATTTCTCACTTGAGGTGACAATTCTCCTATTGTGAATTACAGGTTGAACCTCTCTAACCTGGAACTCTCTTGTTTGGCAACATCCTGTAGCCCAGCATGATTTTAGTTAGCTAGATGTCCACTTATCATGGGTGTCGCCAACTTTCCCGTGGCCCCATAGATTTTGTTTCCAGCCACCAGTCCTGTCTTTCTGTGCTCTGTGCTGTTATTTAGTGGTAATTTACCCCTAAATATCTTCAAAGAGCCTTGTAAACAGTGTAAGTGTTGGTAATGCTACTAGACAACATTGACTGCTCATGGTCTGGCAAATTCTCTCATTTGGCACTGGTCAGTTCCCAAGGGTGCCAGATTAGAGAGTTTCAACCTGAAGTTGCTGAGGTGATAGAAATGTCTCATACAGAGGGTGGTTATTTCATATAGGATGAAATTCACTCTTATGCAGAGGTCCAGTGCATCACTCAAAGACTTTTTAAGTCCTCAAAGTAGGACATAAATGGCACGTAAGGGTCCACATAGACTTTGGTGGTTCGTAGGATTAGCTGGCTGTCTGCACGGCGTGATCTCTTCTGATTAACAAAACAAAACAAAACAAAACAAAACAAAAACAAACAAACACCCCAAAACAGCAAGAAAGGATAGAAGGCATAGTTGTGGTCCTAGTCCTGTTTTCACCAAAAGAGAAACAAGGATTTAAGAGGGGAAGGACACAAAATGCTACAGAAGTAGAATATCTCAACATAAAATGGGTCATATTCTGTAGCGTTTTTACTGAGAAAAATGCTCACTAACTTCATAGAGAGTTCTGCTGCACTGAAAATGGTAGAAATTGGCCTACAGTTCATGTTTTATATGTTTATTTAAGGTGTCAGTGGCCTCTAAGATTCAGCTAGTTTTTTTAAGACCCTTCCTTGCAAAACACTTGATGTAGCATTAAACTGACAAATGCCATATGATGTGTCCAACCAGCCCTGAGCTGTATGTTTTTAGTTTACAAGTTATATGGACAGATTTAATGTAAAATCAATGGGAAACTCAAGGTTTTGCCTTGCTCTTGTAAAATGTTTAAAGCAGCAAGTGCCCTAAAAACCTGGTATCCCATTTGCACTCTAACATCAAGCCACACTTATCTTAATGGATGCTACTCTTGGAACTTAACAAATGATATCAAGATAATACAACTTAATTTTCAATGTCAGCTGTTTCTCTTTAGAAGAACTAGGATTTCTTTAAAGTGTATTCTCTGCATGAGGGAACTCGGTGCAGTTTAGATCTTGCAGACATTTTAGGAAATAGATGCACATACAGGCTTCGTCTACACGTGAAGCCTACATCGAAGTAGCTTATTTCGATGAATAACGTCTACACGTCCTCCAGGGCTGGCAACGTCGACGTTCAACATCGACGTTGCGCAGCATCACGTCGAAATAGGCGCTGTGAGGGAACGTCTACACGCCAAAGTAGCACACATCGAAATAAGGGTGCCAGGCACAGCTGCAGACAGAGTCACAAGGCGGACTCAACAGCAAGCCGCTCCCTTAAAGGGCCCCTCCCAGACACAGTTGCACTAAACAACACAAGATCCACAGAGCCAACAACTGGTTGCAGACCCTGTGCATGCAGCATGGATCCCCAGCTGCAGCAGCAGCAGCCAGAAGCCCTGGGCTAAGAGCTGCTGCACATGGTGACCATAGAGCCCCGCAGGGGCTGGAGACAGAGCGTCTCTCAACCCCTCAGCTGATGGCCGCCATGGCGGATCCCACTATTTCGATGTTGCGGGATGTGGATCGTCTACACTTGCCCTACTTCGACGTTCAACTTCGAAGTAGGGTGCTATTCCCATCCCCTCATGGGGTTAGCGGCTTCGACGTCTCGCTGCCTAACGTCGATGTTAACATCGAAGTAGCGCCCAACACGTGTAGCTGTGACGGGCACTATTTCGAAGTTAGTGCCACTACTTCGAAGTAGCGTGCACGTGTAGACACGGCTACAGGCTTGCCAGCATGGGCAGACACTACATGCACTCAGTTCTGTCAGGACTTCATTCTTCTGTTCTGTCATTACAGCACTAGTCGTCACTTGTCCAGCTGTGACTGATTATATCAAATATTACTGATGCAGTTCTAAACACTAGAGAGACCCTTCTACTCAAATTCATCTCATGCATGACTGACACCTGATCTGAACTTTCTTATGCTGGTGGAAATTGAGAGTATTTAGTTAGGTTAAGTGGAATCTTCCTGATTAAAGGCCATATCCTCTCAACAGTTCCAAGTGTATAGCTCCAGCTTGGGATGCACTTGGAGCAAAGGATATGATTCCCAGCTTGCATTTGCTGTTATTAAGTTAGTGTGCTAAAAATAGTAGAGCGGGCATGGTAGCTTTGGGGGTGGCAGATGGGCTAGATGACTGAATCTGTGGGATTTGGGCAGGTGCTCACAAGGGATGGCTAGCTCATGACACTACTTGCTGCTGCCTGTGCTACCACCTGATACAAGTATTTTTGCTAGTAGAATAGTAGTAGCTTGATGAGAACGAGCTCAAGTATGGCCGTGTGAGCTAGGAAGCATACATGTAGCTCCAAGTGTGGTTGTAGCCACTGGGTTGGCTGGTGAGACAAAGCGGGGAATTGTCCAACTCTCCTCTGCCAGGCGCAGCTGTGCATTAGATAAGAATTCCACAGCTGATACTCCAACCTAAGTGCTCTGTGGTCATGCTTCCCCCTTTCCTCCTACACATAGACTGGAGGATAAGAATAGTGGTAGAGTCTTCAACCACAACTTTCCTACCCTCCTGTGACAGCGGCAGAGATTCCCCCATAGCTTGATAGTGTGCAGGAGTTGTTTAACTCCATTAAATTAGGTCAACATCATGAAGGGGTCTCTGTAGAGAATTCTGCTTTCATATGTTTTTGTGTAAAATATAATATGTATCTCATAGAACTGGAAGAGACCTTGGCAGGTCATTAAATACATTCCTCTAGCCTTCTTAGCAGGACCAAGTACCACCCATGACAGATGCTTTTCCCCCCAAATCTATTCGTCCCAGATCCCTAAGTGGCCTGCCCTCTGGATTTAGCAGGCCAATGCTCAAACCACTGACCTATCCTTCCCCACCATCAGTAGGGTTGCCCAGGTGCAAACCAGAGCAGAATTGTTCCCTGAGTATAGGCAAAGCATTCTAATGATGGTTTCATACAAATACTTTCTCAAAGTCCCAGCAAACATTCTCCTTCTCTAGTTCCTGTAGACTTTGCTCACATGCTATTATACCTATTGAACTAAAGCTCCCCTACGAACATTAACATCCTTGTAGTCAGAAAGATAGGGCATAAGGGAGAAAGAGGACGTCTGAGCTACACTCACAAAAGTGCACGTGCTCAGTAGGACTACATCTACGCAACAAAGTTATTTCAAAATCACTTTTTGAGCATCTACACTATGCACATGCTATTTTGAAATAAATAGCAGATGCACTATATCAAATTTCATAAACCTCATTGCAGGAAGAATAATGCCTACCTCAAAATAGTTATAGGTGCTCTTAAGGCATGGAATAACACTATTTCAAAATAAGTCATAATGGCATCCAGTGGCACTATTTCAAAATAAGCACAATGTGTCTGGACATGTTATTTCAAAATACAATAAACTCTTTCATATGTGGCATCTCCAGGATCAGGAGCTTGCCAGATATTCAAATATTCTGGATAATAGAGAAGTATGAGTAGCAATGCATAACACTAAAGAAAAACAAGATTAGATATTAAGAAAGAAACAAAAATGTAGACAGAGTACCATATTTGCCAAAAACAGTTGGTACACAGTACACTGTAAACTTATAGGTTGTGTCTACACTTGCATTCCTCTTTTAAAAAGGCATGCAAATTAGGGGAATTGATAATGCAGATGAGATGCAGATTTACATATCTGTCATCTCATTTGTATATCTTTCTTTCAAAAGAAGAAAAGCAGTATACATGCAGCTCATTCAAAAGTAAACCCCATTTTCAAAAGAACCCTTCTTTCCATTTTTTTTTTTTTGGGAAGAAGGGTTCTTTTGAAGATGGGGTTTACTTTCGATAAAGCCATGTCTACACTGCTTTTCTTCTTTTCAAATAACCTCTTTCAAAAGAAGAATATGCAAATGAGGTGCCAGATATATAAATCTTTACCTCATTTACATTTTCAGTTTCCTCATTTGCATACCTCTTTTGAAAGAGGAATGCAAGTGTAGACACAGTCATACTGTATTTGCTGTATATATTTGTGTTTATTTTCACTGTACCGTACTTATGGAAAACTCCAAATTTATTTATGATTAAAATGCTGGTTACTTGAGAGTCCTGGAGTTTAGTGTACCTGGGTGCTATTTCAAAATGCATTCTTGTATATAGCTGTTTTATTCTGAAATAAGCTATGTCAGAATAGCTATTCCAAAATGGATTATTACAAAGTAACACTGCTGCCTAGGCAGAGCCCAGATTTGATGGCTGCATGAACACAGTGTGGAGATTTTCACGTCTTTTTTGATATGGTGCGTTGAAGACCCAGCCTGAAAGCAGATATGTATATGGGTAGAGGCCAGCAAGGGAATTAATTGGAGGAGTACAGTGGTCATAACTGGGCTGATAGTGGAATGATGTCACCCACAGCATAGTACTGAGTCAAATTAGCAGCCATTTTTGTGGTTTTTGCTGCAAAGTAGAATTAAGGTTGCTGCTCTGTGCTGGGATACAGTAAGCAATGGAATGGCCACTCACTGTCTTCCTCCCCAATGGATTATGAAGCCAGAACAATATGATAAATATATTCTTATGATTAGATTCTACATCAATCATAGCAAGGTGGGTCATTGTATAGGACGTGATCGGTCGCTTGTGTTATAGTTATATTTTAGTTGTCAGACAATCTCAATGTAAAGGAGAGATAATTACACCTGTTGTTGGACCTAAGTAAACCAGTTCCTCATTTTAACCAAGTTAGTTCAAAATAAATACAAAATGGCTGTGCTTACCACAGTCAAATACCCTGGTGTTAACAGACCAATCAGCATATATATTTTCATTTACCCTGATCTATTGGGCCTCCATGGCTCACAGAATGGATCCTTTCTTGCCCGCTGATAAGATGATGTACAAGACAGAATAGACATTTATGCCAACCCTTCTATTCTGGATGCCATTTGTTTCTCATGTAACCTTCTACTTCAACGTTTTAGCATGGAGCCAAAACTCATAAAATATTTTCTTCCTTCCACAAGGATGTGATTATACAAAACAGCACCATGTGCTGACTTTCTTTATATAGATTAAGAACATTGCTTCCATAATGCTTAGTCCAATTTGTCATTCTTTCCTATCCTGAGCTGTTGGTGTGCTAGTACATGCCACTGATATATGTACTGCTTCACTGGGCTTTGCTGCAGTGATCACCGGAAATGCAGCTACAGGTTGAACCTCTCTAATCTGGAACTCTCTCATCCTGCAACATCCATAATCTGTCGTGATTTTAGTTAGCCAAACAACCACTTACCATGGGTGTGGCCACAGTCCCATAAAGTTTGTTTCCAACCACCAGTTCTGGCTTTCAGTGTTTTGTGCTGTTATTTAACTCTGATTTACCCCTATCTGTTTTCTAGCCCACGAAGCAGTTTAAGTATTGGTAATGCTCCTCCCATGATCCAACAAATTCTCTCATTCAGTACTGGTCAGGTCCCAAGGGTGCTGGCTGAGAGATGTTCAACCTGTATTTGTATTGGGTGAATAAGGGCATATATATATTTAGATAACAAATCTGTCCTTCTTCCTATGGAGTTATGGTCAGGCCATGTGCTGAGGACATATGTAACTACAAAGCATCATTATTTAATTATTTGCATTGCAGTCGGGACCAGCTGTGATAGGTGCGCTACATTCACACAGTAAGGTTCTGTTCTTACCCTGAAGAGACTGCAGTCCAAATAGACAACATGAACAAAGGATGCATTGTCACCATTTTTTAGAGAACCAAGGGAGCAGAGGGATTAAGTTATTTACCCAAGGTCATATAGAAAGTCCATCGCCAAGCCAGCAACTGAACCCATGAATCATGAGTCTCAGTCCCATGGATTAACGAGGTGATCACCGTTCTAGTTTTTAATAGTCCTTGAGCATATCTGATGTGCTTTTCCCTCACAGTCAGGGTACAGTAGTTTCATCTTCTTGGGTCCACTTCTGGAGAGTATAATAAGCTATAATAAGAGACCAGTTCAGTCCCATTATGACAACACACACCTGGGCTGCTGGGAATAGAACTCAAATCCTTTAGCACATAAAAAAAGCAGAGGTTTCTGCTGCCTGCGCTAAGGTTCACCTTTAGCAGATAGAATCCCTTATAAAACCTAGCTGACAGTAATATGCCACACAGCCTTTCTCTAGAGCTTGCTGTGAAGATCAACCCATATACACTGGGTGCATTACAGGGAGTGCAGATTTAAATAGAAGAGAGCAAGAAATTTACTATTTTTAAAGCCTTTGACTGAAAAATTGAACAAAATGGACCATGAATTTGGTATGGCCCTACATATATTGTATGCAGTGATCTACAGAATGTGGCAGAAGCAAGTATAAAGGCACCAGGCAGTAAAAGATTACTTTTTTTGTGGGGGTCCCTTTTATATATATAATTAGCAAACCTCACCCCTGTGCCAAGGTCCTTACTAGGATTGCCAGCTTTCTAGTCATACACAACCGAACATTTTCACTCCATCCCCTTCCCTGCCCCTTCTCTGAGGCCCTGCCCATGCCCTACCCTTTCTCCAAGGCTCTGCCACTGCTCACTCCTTTCCCCCTCCTTCTGTTGCTTGCTCTCCCCAGCCTCACTCATTCACTCATTCACTCGCTCATTTTCACTGGACTGGCTCAGGAGACAGGGGTGAAAGCTCCAGCTGGGCTCTGGGGTGGGGCCAGAAATGAGATATTCAGAGTATGGAAGGGGGATCTAGGCTGATGGAGTGGGTTGGGGTGTGGGAGAGGGGTGAGAGGTCTGGCTGGGGCACATGGACTCTGAGTGGAGTTAGGGACAAGGAGTTTGAGTTGCAGGAGGGAGCTCTTTGTGGAGCGATGGAGTAGGGGAGAAGAACTGGGGCTGAAGCAGGGGTGTGGGAGTGTGGGAGCTGATTTGGGCTATCTGAGGGGGTGCAGGTTCTCAGGTGGGGCCAGAAATGAGGGGTTCAGTTGCAGGACGGTGGTCTGGACTAAAGTAGGGGTTTGGGGTACAAAGGTGGGTGAAGGTTCTGGGTGGTGTTGCAGACTCTAGAGTGAGTCTGGGGATGAGGGGTTTGGGGTGCAGAAGGATGCTCTGGCTAGCTCCAAGGGATTTGGAGGGTGGGAGCGAGAATTGTAGCTGAGGTGTGGGTTGGGCACATGCAAATAGGGGTGTGGGCTCTGGGTGGGATTGGGAATGAGGGATTTGGGATACAGAAGAATGCTCCAGGCTGGGGCTGAGGAGTTCAGAGGGCAGAAGGAGGATCACAGCGAGGGCAGGAGGTGGTGCCCACGAGGTCAGGGGTGTAAGCTCTGGGCAATGCTAACTGCCAGGAGCTCCAAGAAGCAGCAGAATGTCCCCTCTTTGGTTCCTACATGGAGGCATGCTGAGGTTGCTCTGTGGTGTGTGCTACCCTTTCCACAGGCATCATAATTCCTCAGCTCCCTTCGGCAACAGTTCCCAGATAATGGGAACAACAAAGACAGTGTTTTTTGGGGGGAAATCCATATGGAACACTTTGCCTCAATATGTAGAGGCTGAAGGGTGGGGACGGGGCACGCTGACTTCTTCTTGGGAGCTGCATGGAGCAGAGGCTATCCGAGAGCCTGCCAACCTTGCTGCGTGGTACAGTAGCAGTGGTGATTGGAGCTGCCAGAATCCCTTTTTGACCAGATGTTCCAGTCTAAATTTGAACATCCGGTCACCCTTGGCCTACCACACTCCCACTTCCGCCACATATCTGAACTTAAGGGCAGTCCTGCTGTAAGACGTGACCATGTAAAATGGCACTTTCTTACTACATTGATCTCTTCCCAGTTTCTTTCTTCAGTAAGATCTACAGAGTCAGCACAGTTACCAGAGAGGGTCCAGAGTCTATCCTTTGTTGTTTACTAAATTGTAATCTGCTACACCTGCCCACACCCCATGAAATAATGCAACTCCAGGTGCCTCACTGAAGGAATAATTTGGCCTCCAGATAGCGCTTAAAGTTTGCTTGGTCAAAAAGGAGTCACACAATCAGCAAATACTATTTCTACAGCTAGGCTGTGTCTGCGCTTGCATTCCTCTTTTGAAAGAGGCATGCAAATAAGGGAAGTTGAAAATGCAACAGAGCTGCAGAGTTACATACCTGGCATCTCATTTCCATATTCCTTTTTTCAAAAGAAGCTCTTTTGAAAGAAGAAAAGCAGTGTAGATGCAGCTCTTTCAAAAGTAAACCCCGTCTTCGAAAAAAACCCTTCTTCCCACAAAAAAATGGGGTTTACTTTTTGATTTTTTTTCTTTTGAAAGAAGCTCTTTTGAAAGAAGAATACGCAAATGAGGCACCAGATATGTAAATCTGAACCTCAATTGCATTTTCTATTTCCCTACTTTGGATGCCTCTTTCAAAAGAGGAATGCAAGTGTAGACGCAGCCCTAGAGTTGGATTGCTGGGGTGCCGGCCCACCACCAGAAGCGGGGAGGGGAAAAGTTATATAGAGGCCTGGTATTTCAAAGGGGCGTGTCATTCTGGTCCCTGCTTAGGCAGTAGCCTGAGATCTGGGTCCCTTTGAACTGCCCCGCTCTGTGAAGTGGTTTGGGGGGTCTACTAATAATGCTGTTGTTAAAAATCTGGATATGTAAGCCATGTCTGTCATCATAGTATCTGAATGGAACATCTTATAGTACTTCTTCAACATTTCCAGAGGAGGAGGAAACTTAAATCATTCCAAAGAGCTTCTTGTAGGCATTCTGCGCTGCACTAAACTTTTCTATAGGGTAGAACCACTAATTTTCCATGTAAACTGCAGGCCTTTTTAATGACTTATACATGCACAAGGACTGTATATGAATAGAGTTGTGTTGATGGCATGCCTTACTATATACATAGCTCAAAAATGGAAACAAGCCTGAAGGAGAATTTGCTAACCTGTATTTCACAAAACCAACAGCATATATGCGTACTGGACCATTCTGGGTAATACTACATTGTATAATTCAACATAACCTAATGTAAAGTAATCCAAAGAATCTTACCTCACTCAAGAGAAGCATTATTGGTCCATTTGCTAATAGAAAACAATGAGTATTTAAGTCTAGTCTTCCAGATCTCCTTGTGAATAGAAAGCACATATTTGTACATATTTGATAGTCACATTCAGTTTGCAAATGAGTATACTGCATTGATATTGATAGATGTTTGGGCACTATGATCTTCCAAGCCCCTCTAGAAATGCCACTCCTTTAGTACTGTTAGCTTAACTTACTTTTTTAGATGGTCAAAGAGGATTTTCATTGTGTCACGGTTTGGTCTAGGGAGCTTCTGTACAAGACACTTTATGGACTTAACTCGAGTGTTGTTGTCTGGATTTTCTGATGAGGAAAAATAGAAAAAGTATAAGATCTGAGTGTTACTTTAGGCTATTGTTTGCATGTAGTTGTGTTAGACATCTTAGCAACTACAGCTTAAACTAGAGGCCACTGTTAGTGTGGATACAATTGCAGCCTTCTTACAATGTCTTACCATCTGAAATATTGATGTGGAGCCTACACGATAGCTTGCAAGGAATGAAAGAGATCTTTCAAATAGTTCATGAAATATTTTCTCATCAGAGAACTGCCTTTTTATGTATTTATTTTAATAGGCCATTTGGCTTGAAACAAATGCAAATATTCCGCAGCTGGCCTACCTGTGAATAGTAAGTAGCCTTCATATAAAATGGCATTTCCTAATCTACAATTGCATCCCTCTTGTGTACTAGGAACTGCATTGGACACCTTCTGAAACTGAGTAACCATGTAATTTTTGCTGTCTTTTATTTTCTATTCCCGCCTCCAACAACCAGATTTATTAACACGCTCCCCTCGCTTTACCTCTCTGTGCATCATTTTTCTGATCCACACACCTACAGATATAAATTTAATATTATGATTTAACCCATGCTTTTTAGAGATCAGCATTTGGCCACACTCAATTCAATTTTTTTATCTATCTTCTAGAATTGGTTATATTGGTACCATAATTTTTAATTGCCTTCTGGTAGGAAACAATTACTGTTACCAATATATAACTTGTTACAAAATAATATGGAATAAGAAAATTACTGATGTTTTGGTGAAGACAAGCATTGTTGTTCACTGTGATTCATGGTTTCAAGGACATACATTCTGCATATGGCATATGCTTGTGATATTTACACTTATTTGCATGCTATTAAAAGAGAGACAATTACAACTGTGGTTTCATTTAGGAACAGATTAGATAAGATGCCAGTGGGCTTGATATATAGATAGACCATCTTTCAAGCTGTATATTCTAGATAATCTGAGAATTCCTTTTTGATCTGATCACATATGTTTTACACTATCATCTATAATTCACATTATATTTTAGTATTTATATCTTTCTAGAGTCCAAGTACTCCAGAGCTGAACCCCCTTTGTGTTAGGTGCTGCATAAACAAATATCAATACACAGTTTCTACCCTGATGATTTTATAATTTAAGAAGTAAATGTATTACCAGAGAGCCATCATTTTAGTTGAGTTTAATTGGGCAGTACCTTCCTAGGAAGCTCTATACTTGGCACATGCCCTTAACTGCTCTTCATGTATCATTATGGCATATTTTGAGAAAAGAATAGGCCCCAGAATAATCAATGTATAGATTATTTTTTTAAAAAGCTTTTCATGTGAATATAGGTTAAGGTAAGGATTTGAGACTGACAACCCTAGAGAATGAAGTTTTCCACAGAACAGACATAGGCATGGATGACAGAAGGAGGTTTCTCTCCACCACCTTATCATTGTATTTTGTGACTGGGTTATCTAGGGAACACCCAAATGTACAGTGGAGAAGGTAATTCAGTCTCAAAATTCAGTCAGTCTTCTGCCACTCTGTTGAGGCTGCCAAAAGTGATATCTATTTTTGGTCATGTGGACACCTTGTCTTGGGAGAACTGAATTGCAGATGCTATCCAAAATTGTATAACACAATAGCAGCTGTACTTTACAACTGGTATCACTCAAGAATATTTTCTATTTGGAAAACCGAATGGAGTGTTCTTTAGACTTAAGCACAGCT
Organism: Carettochelys insculpta; assembly: GCF_033958435.1. Taxonomy (NCBI): domain Eukaryota; kingdom Metazoa; phylum Chordata; order Testudines; family Carettochelyidae; genus Carettochelys; species Carettochelys insculpta. Next base: position 53,261,016 of record NC_134144.1, read on the forward strand.
GTGCCCACTTAGCTCAGCTCTGAGTCTAGCCTATGATTTTTAAAAGCCAAACACTATGAAAAAAGTCCAGCAAAACCAAGGAAAGCACTGGGTACTTGCTCATCATTGACTGAGCAATACTTCAGGGGAAATGCAGGACAGAAAGGATTTATCATGACATCTATAGAAAAGTTTTCCCATGTCTTCCCCAACACTGATTTGCATACATTAGATGTCACCCCCACAGATGTAGCTGTATTTCAGAGAACAGGAAGGTGAGTCTCATAAGGATATAATTCATAATTTATTTAGTATTACCTAAGTGCACGATGATATTCTAATAGTACCCAATTCCTTTAGATCGGGGTGCCCTCAGGGTGCATGAAATTTCCTAGGGGTGCACAGCGCAATCAGCTGCTGGGTCTCAGGCTCATCCATCTCATTAAAATGTTGAAATATTTTACTGTTTTTATGTATGTGTTGTATTCACATTTATATACTGATTAATAGAGTTTTACATTCTACAGACTTATTATCTTACACATGGTGAAAGTTTTTTTTTTCATATGAACATAACCAAAATATACATCACTTTGGATTACAGGGACAAAAAGTGGGGCTCAATGTAAAGAGTTTGGTCACTCCTACTTTAAATAATGGAAAGTATGGATAGCTCCTTTTAAAAGGCAGACTCTGCCTCTTTTTAAAATTACATAACCAGAGACATGGCCAGTAGGAAATAGGGTGAGGGACAGTTAACCAAGAAGCACAGAAATCCTGGAAAAAATGGTGCGTACAGTTATTTTATGAATCGGCCGATTGGTTAATTGTTAGCCTATTGTAAAAGAGTCAAAACAGGCAACATGTGGTAACTTTAGTCAGCATTTCTGAACTGGGAATGATAAACACCTCTGCCTGGCTCTGGCATTTATCAGTTCTGAGATATTATTACCACATAGAGTCACAGCATGGTTACTGTTATCATCAGAAAAAAGAGCCAGCTAATCTTAATGGTTTGTAAAGCCGTTACCTGCACTGGTCTGACATTTATCATGATCATTTTACCACATGGTTCCACCATTGCAAAGGTATTTTATCTGGAAGGGACATCACTATGAATTATTATTTGCAGCTAGGTAGAAAATTGTATGTTGTAGATACCTTTTCTCATTATAAATCACAGTCACATTTCACCATTTCCTACACAAAGCTGCTGAGACTAGTCTTTTTGCCACAATGCTTACTTGCTCTCTCTTTTTTGTAGTTTCATGAAAATATTGGGTATTTTTTCATTAAAACATTTGATTTTTGAATGATATTTATGCTTTGCTTTTTTAGTATGTGTTAAATATTTTTTCCCACTTCATAAAGTTGATCAACTGTCTACTTTTTAAAAACCTTGCAGCTACTTCAATCTTAGTGGACAGACTTGTCTCTGCTCTTGACCTTACTGATGCAATGTATAAAAGTATATCAGATGTAAGTCCTTATGCTTGATTTTGAAATGCCTATGCTTTGTCTTCTCTGCCTTAAAGTCATTGAAGATTTTCTCCCTTCATTTTCCTAATTGGGATGATTTTTTTTTCATGGTTGCCTCTTTGTAGCCACGTCTACGCTAGCCGGCTATTTTGAAATAGCCATGCCAACTTCGAAATAGCGCCCGCTGCATCTACACGTGCCGAGCGCTATTTCGAAGTTGAAATTGACATAAGGCGGCAAGAAGTCGAAGTCGCTATCCTCATCAGGAGATGGGAATAACGCCCTACTTCAACTTTGAAATAGACTCATTTTTAAAAAAAAAAAATAGCACAAATGTACAAGTTGTAATCACAAATGAACAAATATTCTTGTTCAAGGGTTCCCACTAACTTCTGAAAAGTTCTATTCTCTTTTATATTATCTTTTTAATATGAATACAAACAATGAAAAACAACACACAGATAATAAAGAGGGAAAACATTTAGTGTCCCCTCTTATTTTTGTTTTTTGGAGAAATATAGAAGGACTAATTTTAGCAAATTAAGATACTTTCATGTGAATTCCAGTTAGTACTTTTATTTTGGTAGTACATACATTTAGAAATTGGGTTACTATATTTAAAAATAGGGTTCTCCTTAAGAAAGCAAGACTGTAGAGATGTTCATGTTTGTATTTAAACAAAGAATGCATTAAACAAGCTGCAAAGTATTTAATATTATATAGTCTCTTTTACGAATGAGCTTTGGATAAACATTTGAACGTGGAACAAAACATGATGTGCCTGTAACATTAACAGTAGCTGAGGGAAAATGAACAAAGAAAATAACCTTTAACTCTTATGTCCATAAAGAATACTTAAACAAATCCCATTGAATCTCTCTTTTAATCATTAATTTTAACTGGACGTAGCTGTTTACAACAAACCACTTTGTTTTAGAACAGGAAGTCCAGCGTTTATCTCCAATAATTCACATTTTCTAGGAAGGGCTATATGTCTCTAACCTGACATGCATTCATTATTTGGCAAGGTACTGGAGTCTGACCTCTGACCCTCCTCAGACCTGCTGCATTATTCATGCCTGACTTACTTTGTGTAGTTTTACTACAGTACCCATTTCCCTTTGCCAGCAGCTTCAGTTTCTTGTGCATGTTTAATGTTAAACTGGCATTTATGGCTCACATTAATGCTTCATTTTATTTCAAGCCATGATGGCTTCTTTTTGTCCCATTGAGCCTTAGTGTGTTGCGTTGCTGGGAAAAAGAGCGCTGTATGATTCTGCATAAAATATTGAACTATTGAACTGTCACCAACACTAAGACTGTTTTTAAAGCGTTCCCCCCCCTAGCTTTTTATATTGCACATCTCACTTATTTTTTTATAAACTTTATGCTGTGTTCAAAATGTCACACACTATTGCTACAGCAAATTCTGTAACTTGAGAGTACTTCCAATAATTCACAGTTGATTCAACTGCTGGGTTTTGTTTTTGTTTTTTGTTTAATCAGAATTGAGTGGGTTAGGTGGATTGTTGAGTGCTAATGTAATTGTGAGACTTATGGTGCTGGCTACTGCCAGCCATAGTGTGGGCAGACGCTCTGCAAGCTTCCCCACTGTGTTGCTGTGCAAGCATCCCTGCTGTTATGTTTGCTATAGTTTTAATGTCTGTGAAAAATTCCTGATGAAACTAAATTATGCTGTGCTCTCTTGTTTATGTAAATACTACACCCGATTTAGCCAGTTTTCCTGCCCTTGCCCATTTTAGAATCTCTCCCATGGTACAAGTGCCTGACTTAACCCTGAATCCTATCAACTCTGTGTTATCAGGTTATGAGAATTTACTTTAGACAGAATGCACATTGGGCTTGATTTTTCAGCTGTGGTGAGTGCCCACACACCCAGCTATAATGAGTAGATTTTAGTTTTCAAGGCAAAGACCACTGTAGGTAGAAAAATATAAAGTTAGATTTTTTTCAAAAACAATCTTACTCCTCATATTTGTGTCCCTTTCAATATAATTTGAAAAACAATGATATGCCATCTTATGTGATAGTAAAGTCTCAGTCTTTATCATCTGCCATTGACAGTGCAAAACATTATTGTATATAAACATTGTGAAATAGTATTATGTTTAAAAAATCCATAAGAAATGTGCAAATTAACTAATATTTGCTGCAAGGAGAATTATTAAATTTGGGAAATAAATTGATTTATTTTTATTCATGCCTCAGAAATAGATGTTGGGGAAAAAAAGACCACTGCAAGAAACCTTTTTATATTTATATATCCAATTGATGAATTCATCAAATGTTATTCTGAGTGGAATTTTCAATGAATATTCATACAACTCTTGCAATCCATTAGCAAGACTTAAGACAATGAGTTTGCAACTCAATCCCATTTAACAAAAATGTATGTGGAATTAATGGGAAAAACAGCACTTACAAAACTTAAACTTTAATGTATCAAACTCCAGGTGCCAGAGTTTGAGGGAAATAACCAATAATAGTCATTTTTTACATATTTGATGGGACTGATTATGCAATGTGCAACTCTAAATGGCTTATAGCACATTGTAGCATGGTTCCATCCCATTGGCTACAGTAGGGTGCAGGCAGATGGATGACAGTGACAAGGAGAGAAGTGCTTTTGCTTAGCCGTGCGTTAAGATGCCATCCAGAAGCTCTGTGCACTGCAGACACTTCATTAGGATGCCAGGATAATGGTAAACTACCACTCAGAGTGACACCCCATTTCCTGCTTACTGAGCTCTCCAACCTCGGCAGATGTCAACAATCTCACAGTGCTACAGACCAGACCTAACTTTCCAGTCACTTTGACTCCAATTTTTTTCCCTTAACAGCGCCATACATTACATGCAATATGTAACAGCAAATACTAAACGGAAGACAAAATTTGCTGCCCTAATTATAACAAAGCAGCATCTGACTTAGGTACTGCATGCCTAGAGTACACACAATCAGCTTGGCATGATAAAAGAGGGATGGGCTTTGTTACTCAGTTTTAAGGGTTAATGAGACTTAGGACTTTAATAACGATAGGGAAACTCTGATCCCAGTAGAGATGATTGTGTTTCATGACTAATTTTCATTTAAATATGGAAAAAAATTGCTGAGCTCTTTTCTGGTTGATTTTATATTCAGTTTCAGCCTTTTGCGTAGTTTTCTTCACAGAAAGAGCAGACCTGAGCATCTGGATGGTGTGATATTTTCTCTGCAAATGCACAACTCGAGGCCACCACATACAGCAGTTTTGGCCAGCAGAGATTTGTGTTACAATACTTAACCTAGACTTTTTTCCAGAGGTGCAAAAATAGCTAATTAGTTTTCTTAAAATGATCTCTAAAGTAAAAAAAAAAAAAAAAATTTAAAAGGTCCCAAAATTATAACAATTTTTTTTTCAGTCTTTTGTGGATCCATAAACCAACTCCCTCACAAAAGAATTATTTATGTTGTTGAAACCAGAAATACCTATTCACTTTACTTCTGTTGAACTGCCTGGATTGCTCAGAACCGTTGGCAAGAGATACCCAAATGGCGTACCGTATTTGCATATCTCTTACTGACAGTTCTGTCGGGAGAGGCTTTCCTGATATTTAGCTTGTCCGCACGGGGCCAAATTTTGGGAAAACCCCTTCTGCTGAGACATCCCCTCTTCCTCATGGAATGAGGAAGAAAGGAATGTGAGCAGAATGCCCCCGATGTGCCAGACTTCGGCTGACAGACCTCTGGGCTCTGGACAGAAGCCTGCAGTTTAGACATAGCCTTTGGAAGGGAAAGACACATGACAAGGAACCACAATCAGCAACAGGGAGTTTGCATTTGTTCAAAATAGGGCCATCTCCTCTGGCTTGTGTTAAGGAATGACTTTGGTTTGCGTTTCAGACTTCTCAGACTTGCATTGGGTAATATAAATGGGATAATGGAAATGGGTAAAAGAAGAGGAAAAGAAGCAAGGATTCCGAAGAATCCATTTGTGATGAGATTTTTTTTTCTATTCTTGCTGGGAAATTAAGTTGCTTACCAGCAATCTTTGAAAACAACTGAAAACAATGGGCCAGATCCTGACGTCTTTCCTAGCATGGCAACCAAACTTAGCAGGGCAAAACATTGAAGCAAGCAAAACTGAAGAATCCATATATTCTGAAATCAAGGAGCTATTACTACTGCTTTCTATGGAAACAGAACTGATCCTTAAGGAAGGAGTTTAGGATTGGACCCATCCCTGATAAAAGCAAATACTTTTTATGTGATTAAATTGTAGAGTTGTGATTTAAAAAACATCTGTGTAAACTTCATTAAGATTTTTTCCCAAATACTCATTATCATAACATTTTGCTCCACTATCACCTTTAGTGTGAGACCTCCTAATTCTTCTGGAGGGTAAGAAGGGTGATTCCTGAGATGTATTAATATGGGCCATATTTGAGGGCTAGGAGTTTCAAGCTTTATAGGAACAAAAGAAGTGTGCCTATTTTATTCCTTTTCCCATCTAAATTATTAAAAAAATGTAACAAC
>NC_134144.1:53269509-53307009 GCF_033958435.1 Carettochelys insculpta
TATATATAAACATTTGAGGATAAAATATTCTCAAGTTTATCAATTTCAAGAGCTGTTTATTAGCTGGCAAAATAGGGCATGTTATACAACATATATCTTATCATTTTTGCTCATCAAATCCCCATTTGCTGAATGCAAATTTCTCTGGTCTAAGTGCTCTTGCACCTCAATTTAAATGAATAATAGGATAGACTCTATTAAAATCGGTTTAAGGTTGCCATGGGTGACATATCAGTAGAGTTAAAATGAGAAAAAAGGTCACAGAAGCAGTCCTTACAACCTGTTTTTTATCATAATGAAGCATATGTAAGTATCCATGTAAGTTTAAACAACAACATATGGAAATTGGAGACAATTCTTAGTTTGTAGATCTTTTCAAATTTTTTTAGACAACATATTCTAAAACAAATGAATGTAAAATCACAGGACCATCAATAACTCTGGGAACATATTCAGTTGCATTGAAAATTAGAGTAAGCCCCAGTGCAGTAACTTAGAAGTCTGACAGATTGTGGATTTGTAAAAATAACAGAGAACTCAGAAGAAGACTATTTTTATTGTGGCAAATCCTTCATTTCAAGAAACCAGCAAGGTAGTCTAATCATCTTAGCAAAGAAGTGAGAAACTATGCCAAAACACCTCATTTAAGAAGAATTTTGAGTCTTCGGTTAACTGATGTATGGGATTATACTTGCAGTTATTTCATAAGTATTGAAAATACTACCACTTCACAGTGAACATTTCCTTGATCTGTCTCCTTTGTGTATGTTGTAGTCTTATCCTGTTTAAACCAGAACAAATAACATGGCTGACCATTTTGAAAACTTGAGGAGTAAAACAAAATCTCAACTTTTCTGAATTTTTGTGTCTGTTTTATTAGTTGAAGTCTATTGATAAGGGACTACACTTATTGCCCACTTTTTATATTATTTATAATTCTCATTTGGATTTCACAAAATCAGATTTTTGTTAGAAATGTTACAGTTCCTCTCTTTTTAACCCATGTTAAAAAGAAAAATCTCCTTATTTGCTAAGGTTACAGTGTTAGTTTAATTTTCTTAGGAACAGTGGAATATTTTGAAGCAAGTAACATTTACCAAGTCATTAGTTTTATGCAAACTAGGAAGGAAGATGAAAGAAAAATATCAATTATTTATAGATTGTTAAGATGTATCTTAGTGCAGTGCTACTGTATAGAAATGACAATTAGCCAAACTTACCTTCTTTAATTAATAATGCATACATTATGCTCTTTGGGCAACTAATCACCAGTTCTACAAATTTGTTTGACACTGCTGAAGATACCTATCACATGGGTTTAAACAAAGAAAAAAGAACAATGCTCTGCCATTCATGGCCAACTTTAAAAGGCTTTCAGCCATCCCAGAAGTGATGATGAAGTGCTTCCAGCGAACAAAATGGCTGTCTATCAATTGCATGGCTAATCTGAATGAAGCACAAGATTACAGTCCAAACAAATACCAAATTTAAAATCTAAATTTGCTATAATGTATTGTACAGATTGGATACAAATTTGACTTTTCAGAAGGTCTGTCAGAGGAACTTTCCCTTGCCTGAAGATCTGTGAGCATAAATGGTCAAGCAGGCCAAATTACGCATCCTTTTTTTTCTGCTCCACAAATTTGACTATGGAAAGTCTCGCTGTGGAAGGGGCACATATTCTGTCTATAATGCTGCTTCATCAAAGATTAGGCTCTGAACCCCATATTCTGCTGAAGTCAAGAATGATAACAGAATCAGCAATGCATTTTTTATGTTCTTTCACTGTAGTCCCTTGGGGACATGCGCAATTCTTGTGATAATCTACCACAGACTTCCCTATGCAGTCAATGGAAAGAACATGCAGTGTTTGCAGTGGGGAAATTTTCATGTGTGGCTTCCTCATCCACAATGATCTCGATTAGACTCCTAATAGAGGTGTTCATTTTTAAGGATGTGATCAAAATAATATTTACTACATATTTAGTAGTCTTCATTTTGAAAAACTAATCATCTATTGTTAAGACATATGGCTACTAGCACCAGTTTCACATAGTACTGAATGCCACCATAGTTTTGTAAGGTTCTTGGAAAACATATTTTCCAGTGAGTATCTTCCTAATTTTTCATGTTTGCTTAGTGATCGTTATCATAGCAAATATATAATGTGTAACTGGCTACATCGATAGGCAGGTCCATCCATTTCTCTAATGGCTTTTGGTCTGCAGCAACTTTTACATGCCATTTTTTCATTCTCAGAGGTTTCTAAGGATGATATAGACTTTATTTAAAATGGATCTAGGATGGCAAGATGTAGAAGAACAATTAGGAAATACACTACTTTGTGCTCACATCACCTGTTGTATGGAGATTTTGCCCCCGCTCTTAATATGGAATGCAGCTGCCGTCAAAACCTGACTGAACCATGAATTCATCCAGAGAGAGATTATCTGAGGGTAAGATAAGTCACTATTACTACTGAATTTCTTTGCTTTGAGCCACAGATCTCATAAGGGATTTTCTCTCTTAATTTTCTCCTGAAGAGCCTTCTTGCTCATTTAGAGAACACTTGCTCTAATTTCAGGTGTTTTAACTATTAATTTATAGCTTTATAAAGGTGAAGTGCCTAAAATAAGTTTCAGTTTAAAAGACTGTTAGATGCCTCAAAAATAGTCATACTTCTGTTATACTAAGATCTGGTCATTGGCTACCTGTTAATACGTAGAGAAAAAAGTATTTTACTATCCCAAAGAATAAAATAGAATAATTTTTTCATATGGTTATGTTTATTATATGAATAATCTTTGCATTAATTTGTACAGAGTCTTGAATGTATAAATATTAAGGCATTGCCAAATATTCGAAGTATCCCTCCATGGCAAATTGTCTTTAAATACTGGCAGGTTTATTTTTTTCTTTTTAACGTTTACTTGTGGACCAGAAACACTTTCAGTCTATTGCCCCTGGCCTTCTGTGAGAATGTTAGTTAGTAATGCTCATAAAAACTCAATTCATCAATGTGAACATAATTTGCTATGAACAGAAAGCTCACAAAAGGGTGAATTTGTCAGATAGACAGGTGGCCTGAGATCTCTCCCTGATACTGAATGATATGAATAATAGATTCTGGTAAATGTATGCCAAGACTTGAGCTGTAAACACAGCTGCCTCCATTCCCTTCCAGAATAACAGCTTCGAGAACGAAAGCCCAGCAACCACAGTTCCACCTGAGGACTAAGCTTGTGTACACACAGGCACATACACAAATGCATATGCACTCTCACGAAGAAAACAAGTATAATAAAAAAGGACACAGCCAGTAGTTTTTAACCTTATCCTCAAACCACAGCCATGCATGGATTTTAAAATATGTGAAGATTATGGCATTTTAAAAATGCTGTAAGCTTCAAAAGTGCTTAGTTTTTCACCTGTTGAATCAAAGAGAAAACATCAGATGGCTTCAGTAACTGCAGGATCAGACCCAAAGCTAATAAACTTTGTGATCTGAGTGCATATTGGGTAAAAATCTTGTCTCTCTTTGCTATAGCATTACATAAAAATATTAATTAGGTAAAATCTGCTGAGTCCTGTGTGAGTCTTTGTCCCCAGGACTGTAATATTTTTAAGGCTCATGGCTACTGTAACTTTTCCAATTGTAGTTGATTATTTTAATTGTTAGTTGTGGTGCACTGAGCATCTTAGGAAGAGACTGCATGTGCAAAAGTGTCCTTTGTACTTTCCTTCTGCTCAGATCCTGGGCTGGTTTCTGGGTATATATTAGAGCAGGCATGAGGCTGTTCTAAATTAACCTAGTTTCCAATAGCCCCAATGGATCACTATACCATCCATGGTAGCAGTAGTTGGTTGAAGGAAAAGGACAGGAAAGAGGAGTTATTTTGCTGGTTGTACACCATATCAAAGAGGAACCTCTTGTGGTCAGTAACACTTGTTTACAGACTCTACCAATGATGTGGCACAAAGTGGCTGTGATACACTTAGGAACCTGTTTTTTAGAATCTATTTTCCAAATCCATGTATTACACATAGGCTACGTCTACACGTGCAGCCAACATCGAAATAGTCTATTTCGATGAATAACGTCTACACGTCCTCCAGGGCCGGCAACGTCGATGTTCAACTTCGACGTTGCTCAGCCCAACATCGAAATAGGCGCAGCGAGGGAACGTCTACACGTCAAAGTAGCACACATCGAAATAGGGATGCCAGGCACAGCTGCAGACAGGGTCACAGGGCGGACTCAACAGCCAGCCGCTCCCTTAAAGGGCCCCTCCCAGACACAGTTGCACTAAACAACACAAGATACACAGAGCTGACAACTGGTTGCAGACCCTGTGCCTGCAGCATAGATCCCCAGCTGCCGCAGAAGCAGCCAGAAGCCCTGGGCTAAGGGCTGCTGCCCACGGTGACCATAGAGCCCCGCAGGGGCTGGAGAGAGAGCATCTCTCAACCCCCCAGCTGATGGCCGCCATGGAGGACCCAGCAATTTCGACGTTGCGGGACGCGGATCGTCTACACGGTCCCTACTTCGACGTTGAACGTCGAAGTAGGGCGCTATTCCTATCTCCTCATGAGGTTAGCGACTTCGACGTCTCGCCGCCTAATGTCGAAGTTGGTGCCGCTACTTCGAAGTAGCGTGCACGTGTAGACGCAGCTATACATTTAAGAGAAAATTGTAATATATTTCAGAAGATTGTGTCTAGTTACAGTGATTATTTTGATCTCTCCAGCATATTTATTTTCACAATTCTAGCTGTGCCCAGAGACTATCAGAATTGTTCTTCTGCCAAACATGTCCGATGTTTCATGTATACTTTGACCCATATAGGTCTGAACTAGAGCTTCATTTTGGCTTCTAGTCACCAAGTGGGCTCCCATGTTAATTCTTCAATGAAAATAACATAGCCGAGCAAAAGAACTGGGGATTACATTATCTAAAGCTGATGCATGTTTGTTCTGATATTTGTTATCTAGGGAGGATGTTCTCTATAATGAGTTGGCTAAGGTGTGGGGCATGTTTTTTGCTCTACAGTCAGAGCTAAAATATCCTAAAGCTCCCAAAATGTGACAGAGTATGAGATATTGATGGCAAAAGGGAAGTTTTTTGAACAAATGAGACTCATTGTCAGAATAATGAAAGAGAAATGAGCTACGATTTAATCTGTTTTCTAGCAATGTCACAGAGGAGCTATGAGACAAGCTATCTGCAAAATTCAGAATCATTACCCATACAAAGCCATTTCAAACACTTTATGACTTTGGGCAAGTAGAGGGGACAGAGACGTGCCAAAAAACTGTACACAGATATTAATTGCGTATTTGTACAAGTTCACATACCTAAGTAATTCCACACTCAGTTGACTGATTTAAGCTCACTGGTATATTAGTATAGCACTGCCTATTCCTGACTGTGCCATGTCCACCTTGCTTACTCTCTCTATTTCTGGTGAAACTCCAATCCTTTCTGGATAACCATAGTAACTCTGGGAGATACACAGATCCAGTGTTTTGCATTTTTGGAGGACAGGAAAAAGTCAGTCAGATCAATGGATGTTACCAACCTATATACATGTTACACTGGAGCATATAGAGTCAACATGGATAAAGGAAAAATCACAGGTGTAGTGGACTAGCAGAAAAAGTGTCAAAGTGTTTGAGTGCTGTGGAACAATGTATCAATGACTGCCCTAATTTCATTGGCCCTCCACATAGGTTCTGTAGCCAATGTCTGAAGACTGGGCATGTGGAATGCATAGCTGGTTAAACAGGGTGCTGCTGCCATTGTCACTGCTACACCTAATCTGGAGAAGCTGTGAAGTCTGGAGCAGAGGATGCCTGGAGGGGTGAAGAGGAGGTAGGAAAACAGCTGCTTTATATGTCCCCTTCTCTGGCTGAATATAATAGCCTATAGCTGTTGTGAGCTATGAGACTTTCTCCTACATTGCAGAAGTCATTCAGGACAGGCAGCTGAAAATGGGGCTCAGCCACATGGAGCACCATGTGGAGGAAAGGTCAGCTGCCACTGCTAAAGGTAATGTAAAATGGTATGATTAAGTAAGATACACAGAAAAAGGTGTATTAAACCTACGTATTTCAGACAGCAAGTAAGAAATGATAGTTCTGATAATTCATTTGTCTCCTTTAGTGGCTGAGAAAAGCAGTAGAATGGCAGAAACTAAAGACCTATGAATCTTTCTTCCCTTCACAGTTCAGATCTGAGAACAGCATAAGTCCATGAACGAAGTTTTCAGCAGGGTCTACCTGTGAGCGAAAGAAGTAAAAAATCCAGACGATAGTCCAGCTACCCACTCACCAAACTAGTAAGGAAGAGCTCACCCGGGCTATAGCTACACTGAAGCCCTATTCTGAAATAAGATGTTTCAAAACACCTATATTGAAATATCTTATTTTGAAATAACACAAATACCCACCAAAGTTATATCAAAATAGCACCAAGCCATTTTGAAACAGCATTTCTGGATGCACAGTGTTATTTCAAAATAGTGCCCTTGGAGTCCATAATGGCTTACTCCAAAATAGCGCTGTTCTGTGTCTTAATAGCGCCTATTTCAAAATAGCAATTTTGAAATTAGCATTATTCCTCCTATATTGATGGTTACCAATTCCAAAATAGTGCACCCGCTATTTAATTCAGTTTTGCAACAGTGTGTGCACATTCTAGGTGCTAGCAAAATTATTCGAAATAACTTCTGTTGTTTTGAAATAACTCTGTAGTGTAGTCAAAGCCCAGCAATGGTAACAACAAAATCAGAAATAGCAGAAGGTGGATGCTCCATATGAGTGGTCATTGTCAGGAGACTTCTGGTGAATGCTTTAATCTGTGGCTAGAGGTGGCAGATCCTGAGGTCCAACTGAACGTTGACAAATGTGCATCTGGAAAACAGACTGGCTTGCCTGTGTGTTAACCTTGTTAAAACAGATATTAGGTTTATTTTTAGAGTTTATGAAATCCTTATAAATTGCTACATGTGTTATTTTCACAACATCAGTATCCCATATTATAAGATTATATTATGGGTTTGTGTAACCCATACATCTATTGGGTGTGGCTCACTTTCCCATGTAGTGGCACCTCAACCACTTTAAGAAAGAAAGAGTCGCCTCTACAGCCTTAGCTACGAAGCACCTGGCTTTTAGCTCAAAGTGTAGAGGCTCCTACAGTTAGCTCCAGAGGTCCCAGTTTCAAGTCTGCCTGTGGTTGATCATGTTTTCATTGTTCACAATGGTAGAACTCACCAAACAGGAAAGAAACATTACTTAATTTAAAGGCAGGCTTCCTATAGACAGAATTAAATCCTAGCCACACAAAGTTTCAGGGCAAACAAATGAGCCATTTTTAAACCTCAGAGGACACTTTGTTGATTGTTCCCTGTGATGGGGTGTATCAACAATGCACTGAGTCAGAGCAGGATAATCTGGCTCACCTAGCAAAGAAGGCTCCACCCTTATGGCCTTGTTAGGCATGCTGCAGCTCCAGGTCTGCTATAAAGGCCCATGAAGCTAGTCTGGGCTGGCTGCCACAGAGGATTCAGGGTGCTGTAGAATTTCCAAAAAGGAAACACCAACAGACTGGGCCGTGAGAGACTATTGGAGAAGCTCCAGATCGGTTCTACCTCGAGGCTTCAGGGGGAATTGAATTGATTAACTCTGGCTGCTAGGCCACCCTGCCTTGCAGAAAGGGCTCTGGATTGACTCTGGCCATATGTTTATACTGCCCTGAAAAAAGTGGGGAGCATGGAATAAACCCCCTGCCCCTGCCCCGACATTGCCCTATAACCATGAAGAAGAGATATGCATGCAGATTTCATTTTAAAGGAGCCTGGAGCCACCACTGCCAAAGTAACCGTGGGAACAGCCAGAGCTCTGGGCTCTTTTGAAGTGCTATGAAAGCACCGATGTGTACAGCCGTGAGAGAGTGGGGCTGGGGCTTAGCACTGGGGTTTGGGCAGTACTGAGGACTGAATGATGTTGGCCATGTTCTTTTTGGAGCGTGGAGCCAAACACCTTGCCCATGGGTCCTCTGTGCCTGCTGGCCCCACTGCTGTGAAACCGGTTTATGATGTAAGCGGTATACAGATCTCAGCTGTTCATCAGTTTGTGGAACTGGGGTTAATGCACAGGGAAAGCCAAATGGGATTTCATGCTCCTCATGCAACACTTTCCCTCTATGGTGGTTCAGTTTGGAATCTTACAGAGCTGCATACATATGTACAGTAAAGAAACAACCAGATGCATAACTTTATATGCAATGTGTATATAAATTTTACAACACAAAACTGGGCAATACACTACTCAGTTTTCCAAACCTATCAGATCTCCCCACTAGTTGCCTCCACACAAACACATCAATCTTCTGCCCATATGACATTAATTTTCCCACTCCTTCAGTGCATTAAAGTTTCCTCCGCCTCATTCCATTACTTCTTTCTCTTCCATTGATTTAATCTGAAAACCATTAGTCTCACCTAAAGCTCTCACATCATTAATGTCCCCAAAAGTTCCTCTGTCTCCGAGCTCTGCCCCTCAGTTCTCCTCATCCAGTCTCCAATTTCCCCTGTCCCTGTGAAGTCATCATCCCTTCCAAGTCACCCAGCCTACTTATAGACCCTTTCTTCCTATCCTCAGTCTCTATCCCCCACAAGTCTGTCAGTTCTCTCCTTCCTTTTAAGTTCTTCACCGCCCAGTTTCCCCACACACCCAAAATAGAGTAATGTTCCTTTGGCAGTAGTTAACAGTATCTCTTATTGCTGCTGCTGTCATTTCCCTCTTCTTTCTGACACAGCTTTTCAAAGCTTCCTACCCTGGACTCCTTCACCACCTGTTGGGTCTCTCACTGGAGGGGCAGAGAAGAACTAAGGATAAGAAGAAAACCTGACTGATTGTCAAGGTCTGAGAGAGGAAGGAGTTTCAGCCCCAGATTCTGTTTACCCTGGCAGCTGACCAAGAAGCCAGAGTCTCAGAGTTAGGGAGGCTCGGGCAACAGAGGATAGACTCAAAAAGTGAAGCCTCTGGCCAAAAGCAGGTCTCGGCTCATAGGAGCATTACATTCAGCCATAGTAAGTCACCCTTGGAAGGGTGGACTAAGTCAGGTGGCTAGAACATTTATGATCCCCACTGGGAAGGCCTGAGGTTCATGGAGAAGCAGGGGCCAGCAGTCAGAGGCTGAAATCAATGTGTTTATAGAGAATATACATGTTTTGATGAAAGGGATGGTTGAAGTATCCCATCTGAGGGACAGGGCATAGCTAATGATGTCATAGGAACATCAATTATTAGTTTCTATGGTGGTTGGAGCTGGAACTGTAGGGTGGCCCAACTGTCACATTCTGGGCTCCAAATGTTATGTTGAAATGAGCCACTGTAGGCAGGAAGTCACTCTGGGAGCAGGTATTAGTCATGCATATAAGTGTGTATCTGTCCCTTTTGAGAGCCAAGTTGTTTTGAGAAAGACATGGCTGTGTGGGATTTGTGGTTCAAATGAGATTGCATCCCTTTTGTTTGGCAAGATTGCAAATATGCCAGGGGCCTTCATGACACTTAACTGTGAAAAGTGGAGGACAGACTTGGTGTAAGTTACCTGAACAATACTCAGCCAGTCCTGTAGCACCTCAAGGACTAACAAATTGATTTATTACTTAATGAGCTTCCCTGAGGAAGACTTACTTCTGAAGAAGTGCTGCTTTAAGGTGCTACCGCACTGCTTGTTTTCTGTGACACTCCAGATTAACACTGCTGTCCCTCTGAGACTGAACAATAATGTGTTTTGTTTAGTGACACTGAAATAAAAAGTAGAACCAAAAGAGTTTAACCTTACTTAGTGCATCCAGAGTTTCACAAAAGGACTTTGGTGTTGCACATGCTAACTTTAAAGCACCAAGAAAATGACTGTGAATTACAGCCCTGACTTGATACTCACACTGAAACATTGAATAGGGAGTGATAGGTGCCCGAGAAAGGGCTCCACAAAAGCCAGTGCACTGAGTGAGGAGCCACCTAAGCTAATCAACAGACATACTGGCTACAGGAGTGCCCTAAGCCCTACCTCTCTCACAGGGTATGTCTGCACTTCTGCTGAGAGCATGCTTCCCAGCTCAGGTAGACAGATACATGCCAGCATGCTGAAAACAGCAGTGCCACCAAGGGTGGCAGAGACAGAGGCTTGGGCCATCTATGAGTACACACCTGGTGTGTGGGTGGTTTTGTGTTCACAGCTAGCTGATGCCGGCACTATCCCTCACTGTGCTGCTATATTTAGGTGCTGGCAAGAGTGCAGATAGTGAGTGTCTGTCTAGATGAGCTGGGAAGCATGTTCCCAGCTGCAGTACAGGCATATCCACAGACTTAGACACCTAAGTCTGGGCAGCAGGGAGGCTCCTGTCTCTGCTTGGGACTCTCAGCTATGACCATCTTCCTCAAGTCACGCACTAAAGATGATTCTTGCCAGAAATGCCAGAGGAGGGGGAGGGGTGCTGCTACTCACCTGATAACTTTCTGCCCTGTAGTTCCTCACCCAGGATGTGGGAGAATAAGGCTCCACTACTTCAAAACTACCAGAGGATTGCCCAGCACAAGGGATCCCAGAGGTGACAGTAAGTGGGTACACCCTGGTGCTTACCTGCAGCAAGAGCTGGCTGAGCTGTGACAAAAGCTGGCAGGGAGCAATTTAAAGAGCTGGCTGGGATCTGGGTTGCAATAGGCTAGGACTTGTAAGGAATGTTAAGTAACTTTCACCCCGGTGTATTTTATAAAGACTTACAATTGCCTTAGTGGCTCCTGTACTGCACAGTCTCCTACTGCAAAAGGACATGGCCAGCACATCCCTGTGACCCAGCAAAGCACAGCTGCTCTGTTAGCAACTTGAGGCTGTCAGCAGTTGGCACAAGTTAGATCAGTACTTTGCACCTTCACATCACCCAGTGTGGCTGCAAGATCAGGGTAGTGCCTGGGTGGTTTGAAGCCATCTGTTCAACTGTCTGTAGCACTTGTGCTGAGCAGTGCTTAGTTAGACGCTGTGATTTGGCCCATCATCTCCCATCTGAGGTGTGCTATACAGGATACAATTCAACAGAAACATCTAACAAATGTAAATGAAAGGTATGATAAACAAAGCTAAAAAGCTGCCATTTATCATTGGGGTTGGGGGAGGGACCAGGAAATTAGAAAAACAAAATACTATCATTGACATGGTGTATTGATTGACTCCATTCTGGTGTAAATATATCCAACAGGCTGTAATGGTGTAAATACACCACAAAAGAATGTATACATGAACTTATAGAAATATGTTGTTTTTCTTTGTTTACATAGCACTTAGCAAAGTGATCTTCTATTCTGACACAGGCTTTTAGGCCACGCCCTGCTACATACAATATCCACAATAATAATATTTATAATATGGTATGTTGCAGTTCTTAAGCTTATGACTTATTCACATATTCTTGCTCTTACTGCCTACTACATATCTCCGTAAGGGGGTGTGGGAAGCGGGTGTGGGAATCCATAAGCCATTAAA
This sequence comes from Carettochelys insculpta, assembly GCF_033958435.1. Taxonomy (NCBI): domain Eukaryota; kingdom Metazoa; phylum Chordata; order Testudines; family Carettochelyidae; genus Carettochelys; species Carettochelys insculpta. Next base: position 53,281,061 of record NC_134144.1, read on the forward strand.
GTTCAATATAGGCATGACTTGGAGAAGGAGTATAACAAAGTGAAAGTGTTTAGTGCAGGAGACTGAGATTCAGGATGGTTTTATGCTTGACTTTGCCACTGACTTACTGTGTGAACTCAGGCAAATCACAAATCTGTCTGTGTCTCAGTTTACATTCTGTGAAATGTGTTTACAATCATTTTTTACCCAACTCCCTCACAGTGATTTTGTAAAACTAATTAACTAGCTCATAGTTAGTATCTTAAAATATGCTTAGATCCTTGGATGACAGCAGAGCTGCATGAGCAAAAACAAAAAAGATCCATGGCTTGTCATTCAAATCAAACACTCTAACTTACTTTGCTGCTGTTTGTGTATATATTCATGAACAGGCAAGCGAACATTTCTATTAACAAGAATATTCTTGAAGACAAAATCATTATGTATACCAACATGGACCAATATATCTGAGAGTATAACAAAAGAGTCGAAGAAAAGAATATTGGCATTCGAGAGGAGTTGTTATAGAAAGATCCTGAGAATAGGATAGATACAGAAGGTCACCAATGAGGAATTATATAGGAAGATGAAGCCAAAAGAGAATCTAGTGCAGAAGGTTACACAATGGAAGTTACAGCTATTTGGGTGTATTTGCAGAATGAATGATGAACGAAAAATCAAGACCCTGGTATTCAACTTAATGGACAGTTCGAATAGGAGAGGCAGAGCCCACACAGAATGGGTAGGTGATACAGTAAATTGGTGTGGAGATAGTCTACAGAAATTAAGTCACTCTGTATTGGACAGGGAAAGATGGAAGGAAATAGTGAAAAAGGCATCAGACACCAAGGGGCACTGAGCCCATGTTTGTTGTTGATGATGATGATGATGATTTGTATCAGGTATTTTTCCTGTGCTTTTTGAAAACCCTTTTTATTATTTGCACAATGATGTTTCAACTAGTTATGAAACATTCACTAATTATTTGCTAGAAGAAATTTCTAAGGTATCTATACAATTCTTGTACTGCTTTGAATGTTTAGAAACTGGTGCAAGCTCCTTGTGTGAACAGTTACACTAGGCCTTTATAGCTAGACCTGATAAAGGTTGTATATATCTGTGTCCACATTGTGGGGTCTCACAAAAGTTAACTCCATTGATTTCTAAACAACTGTAGTTGAAAAAGCACAAAAACTGTGTGTAAATCAGCCCTTAAATGTAGGTCATCCAAGAAGGGAACATGAACAATGCCATGTTATTTAAGCGATTAAATTATACAATGCAAACAACAGATGGAAAAGATACCATCATTTCTGGACCAAATCATAGGCTGTGCGGTGTTCACAGGAACAATTAAAATAATTAATAAAACAATAAGAATCCTCACCTGCTTTGGCAATAATGCATAAATATAAAAAGGTTATGTCAATCTCTAGATTCAATCACAGGGCAAACTGATTCACAAGCAATAAAAAGGCTAAATTATTTAAAAAAGAGCATTCAACCTGCTACAGCAAAATATTAGCATAAATTGAAAAACAGGCAGTTAGATGGTACCTTACTCAACAACTCAGGAGACCATACACTGCATCTGAAGGATAGCAATTCCCTCCCCCCTCCAGATGTCTCTCTTTCTTTCCAGAAGTTGCAGAGCATTGGACAAGCAATAACAGATGATGAACACATGCCTAACTACAAATGGGCAAGCTGATTGTTTTCAAAATTGGTATAAACATTTGCTCTTGGATAGAGATTTAGCCCATAGCAAATCTTTACATTCTTGTTATAAACCTCTGACAAAAAAAAGTTTGTAATGGAAGTGCTGACAATGTGAAAACGTGGTTATGGTCAGGAAAGTGAATGGATAAAAGTGGCATTTCTGTAGTTCCAGATGTATACTCCATCAATGATTTCCATGCCGGATTTTGCAAAGTATATAGTTCAGAAGTTGCTAGCTGCTTATACTACCAGTTCCACATAAGGCCTGAAAATAAATCTATGGTGTGGATCATTCCTTACAATAAAAATTCTAGAATGGGGTCAGCAACCTTTCCACAGGAGAGTGCCAAAATTTGACCTGTGACCTCTATATATATCAAAAATAGGCTGACTGGTCTATAATTCTCCAGGTCCTTCTGTTCCCCTATTTAAAGATAGGTATGGATGCGAGACCTGGTGTACTAAACTTTCTTGAAATCACAAGTTACAGACACTCATAAACAGATGCTAGAGGTACATCCTTTGCATCAAATGGCAAGACTTGGTCACAAATGAGGAGCTTTGGAACAGAGCAGGTCAAGAATCAAGAGCAGAAAGTGAGGTTGGGAAGACGATACTCTGAGAAAACCATCATCCAGCATAATCCATCAAGCTCTCAAATGGAACCCACAAGGAAAATGCAAAAGAGCAAGACCCCAGGCAATGTGAAGATCTACTGAGGCTGAACGAAAACAACTGGGGTAATCCTGGAGTTAGCTAGAAGTTTTGTCTCGAGACAATGAAGTGAAGGAGACTTGTAGATGATCTATGCTCCACTCGGAGTACGAGGGTTTAAGTCAAAGTAGGTCACTATGTTTGCCCTTCTTCAGTCTTCTAGGACCTCATCCTGTGGGCCATTCTCAAAGATAATTGCTAATAGTTCCAGGATTAAGTTTTTAAATGATGAATAGAGCAAAATAGGCATTAAACAACTCGGCCTTCTTGAAGCACTCATTCCTAGATAGAAGATATACATTTTCCTTCATATCCCCATTGACTTAAACAGGGCCAGAATTTTACTACAGGAGTGAGACTTATTTAGGATAATAAAGATGGTATTACCTAGAAGTAATGCTCGGAAATAGAGAAGGAAAATTTAGCTTTAATATCAAGAACAGTTTCCCAGCAGTGATATCTATTGGGATGTGGCATAAGAAAATCCACATTCACCCACAATCTATGCGCATACCCTGAGAATAAAGACTGCAATGGCTTATCATATAATTAACACAAAAGTATATCACTGAAACAATGTACACCAGTTGACTCAGATTTCTCTTGAACAGATGAGAGTTCTTAAGTTGCTATACTGAAAACAAATCATTTGAACCTGGCTAATTAGAATATAAGATGGAGTTAAAAATTATGCAAAGCTTAAAATATTTTAACGCATTTAAAATTCTGAAAGCAAATTATTAAATGTACATCAGTAGCTTCACAAGCGTGACTCAACAGTAGAAAAATTGTTCTCTATTTTGTCAATAGGGACACTTTATACAACTGGATACAGAAGTAATCATAATGTTGGGTAAGGGATAATTAATTAATTCAAGCTTCAAGATAAGAGCACTAGGTCCTGCTGACCCTACATGTTAATCAGTTGATTGATTAATTGCTACAATCATAATAATTACATGGTATAAATCTAAATACATTTAATGACAGTCTACACTTAGAATAAAAAATGTTTGCAGTCTGCTTCTCTTTCCCATTTCTTGAATCACAGGCATTTTTTCGTTTGTGATAAATAAACCTCAAATTTTTTTAAGGTATCTGTATGATGAGTTGAGTTTACATTCTGTTCATATGCTCAGAAATTTTTGTGGCCTTAGATTACTGTCTCATGAAAAAAATGTCCATAGATGAAAAACATTTAATTATGCACAATGCCCAGTACAGTGTCATCAAAATAAATAAATAAAGAATGGCACAGCCCAAAGTGGTAACAGTATACAGTTATACAGTGCTTTTTACCTCCGAGCACTTTAGAAATTGAATGTTACTTCTACCATTGAAATGCTGTCGCTTTTGAGGTGAAAGGCTGCAACTGTCCACTAATGCAGAGGGAGAAAAACATTACAGTAGACAGATGGAAGATGAATACCTGAGCCTATGGAAACTAAAGGGGAAATTTTAGTATATAGAATGAAGTTATTGGAACTAAAATATGGCCAGGACAATGCTGTCAATGCTCCTCACTTAGCAGAAATATTTCCCATAGGATCTTTAATGACCATCTCTCACCCATAAGGCAAACTTCAATCAGGAATATCCTCTAATTCAGTGTTAAAGCTGCTCAAAGAGCTACCTACCAAAGCACTGGTGGTAGTCCCTAGAATACATATTACACCCATTCAGACTTGATAGACTTCAAGGTCAGAAGGGGTCAACAGGATCATCTAGTCTGACTTTCTGCACATTGTAGGCCACAGAAACTCACCCGCTTACTCCTAGAACATGCAGCTCAGTTGTGCCTGGCCTACACTTCGAATTAATTTTGAAATAAGGTCCCTTATTTCAAAATAACAAACCGAGCATCCACACTACGGCTATGACCATACTGCCCCTCCGTTTTGGAAGAGGAATGCAAATGTGGCTGATTGGAAATGCACATCAGGTGTGGATTTAAATATCTCGTGCCTCATTTGCATACTCTCACAGGATCTCGATTTTGGAAGAGCTAATTTCGAAAGCGAAAACAGCCCTGTGGATGGGGTTCATATGAAAGGAAACTCCTTCTTCCTCATTTTTTCCCAGCTGCTTTTTGCTTTTGAAATCAGCTCTTCCGGAATCGAGATCCCACATGAGTATGCGAATGAAGCATGAGACATTTAAATCCATGCCTCATTTGCATTTGTGATTGGCCACATTTACATGTCCTTTCCAAAAGGGAGGGGTAATGGAACCATAGCCTGTAATGCCTGTTATTTCAAAATAACAGCTGCTTAATTTGAAATTGGTACACCTGCTTTCAATGAGAAGAAATGCTTTTTTTGAAATAGTTATTTTGAAATAGCATTAGCATGCATGGCTCATTGTTGTTAATTCAAATTAATTGGCCTCCAGAGGCCCCTCACAGCTGCAGACCTAATCACTCTAGACATACCAAGCAACTCCATTACTCCCCTCCTCCGGTGGAGCTACAAAACACCTGCAAGATGAGAAGGGCTCAGATCACATGTCCCACTGTAATGGCCCTGTGCAGAACACCACCACCCGGGGCCAGGATGACTGACACCAGTCCTTCCCCCTTCTATGTCGGCCCCTGAATCCTCAATGGCTGCTTGCACTCTTGCAGATCCCAGGGAAGTCACTGCCTAGGGATGCAGGAGAGCCTCAGCCTGAACTGGTGTGGAGATTCTGGATCTTGAGGTCTGGTGAGAGTGGAGACCAACCTACAAGATCTCCACACCAAGAAGAGGTATGCGGCTGTCTGTGGCTGGATTGCTGGCAGCCTGGATGTCACGGGGCACACCCGGACATTGAAGCAGTATTGTGTAAACAAAAAGCTGCGACAAGCCTACCACAAGGCCAGAGAGCAGAGCAGAGCAGACACTCTGGGGTTGCACTGCAAACCTGCCACTATTACCAGCAGCTTGACACTATCCTTGGATGGGGCCTGTCACCTCCCCCACCATTGTCATTGAGTCCAGCCAAGACAAGCCCAGTGTCAGTCTGCAGGAGCGGGGGATGGCAGACAATGATGAGGAGGATGCCAGCCAGGTGACCTGGAGCCAGTCCTCTCCACCTGGCAGGAAGTCTCACAGGTTTCCTGGTGGACCCAGGGAGGGCATCTCAGGTGAGGTCCATGACTTTCCTTAGCCATGAATGGGGGCAGATGGTGAGCTGCAGAAGGCTGCATGCTCCACTCCTGGCCCACCTGGCTTGGAGGTCATGTAATAGCTTGTCCATCTGTCCTCATATGGAACACCAACCCAGATTACTCAGGTACCTGATACTCTCAAACAGGGATCCCTCAGTCCTTCCCACAGGGTTTGTGAAGAAGCCTGTCCATCCTGGCTTCTGCGGTAGGACACCGCTCCATGGCAACCCACCGAGTAGAGTGAGGCCCTAGAACCACACAGCAGTGCCACTGAGGGTCCTGCTTGTGACCAGGCAGCTGTCACTCCTGATTAAGTGGGGAGATGCCTCTCTCATGCCCAGAAACCTGCCCCAGGGAGGTAGTGGTCAGAAACTCTTTAGCACAGCCTCCTCCGGCAAGCGGTATCTGGGGCTCACACACAACTCCCTCAGCCACCACCACCTCCCACAGTGGGCAGAGATGGCTGTTCTCTCCCTGCAGCATGCTGTGAGGGTGGGTTCCAGCACTTGCAGGGCACACCCTCTCCCACCTGCTGGCTTCTGGCCTGGCCAGCACCCTCCAGTGCTTTTCTGTCTCCAGTCTATGGGTGTTGTGATACTCCCCTGAGAAATCTGTACCCTGCATTAAGTGCCCCCTATCTAGGCAACATGCTGCCTTGCCTGAGGCACACCACTATCATCAGAACTGAAGTCTGTGGTGTTTGCTTGGGGATCAGGGCTAGGCGTCATACAGCATCACCTGTGCTGACTGCCATTGTAACCTCCTGGGCACATCCCCCTACCTCCCACACCATCTACCAGGCTGTGAGGGATCTGCAAACAGACACACACCTGGGACGGTGTGATGAGAGAGCAAATGGCCTGCCTGCAGTCCCTCATCTGGGGACTTCAGGAGGAATGCAAGGAGAGGGATGCTGACTGGGAGCAGAGGGTGGCTTCATGGGCTGAGCTGTCATGCCAGCGAGATGCTATGTACTCCAGCCACAATGCATTGATGGAGTGCCCGGTGGCTTGCATGGAATGGGGCCACCAGCCCAACACCACTTCCTTTCAACTTCCCCTCTCTCCATCACCATATTCAAGATACAAATGCTTCTGTTGACATTAATGGAAGTTACTTATAACCTGTGATGGAAGCACCGGGTTCCTAAGATTGCCCCCATCTTTGCCTTCACTTTGTACTCTTTGTTGTTAAACTAAATAAACCCAGTTAGGTTTCACAGACATGAATTTACCGTAAGACTGTATTTTAAAAAAGTTATAGACCCTAAAATCAAAGTAACGAACTAATTCATAAAGAACTGTTGATCTTTCTAAAAGCACATGTTAGAAACACATCTGAGGAAGGAAACAATGTGTTTTCTGTTCCTTACCTGCAGCCTATCTGAAGTATATCCCTGTATTAGCTTAAGAAATGCTACCATTAAAACAGAGGAGTTGTTTTAATTATTAATTCAGAGCAATCTAGTATCCAGTAACATAATGATCGCTAATTAACAATCATAATAGAGAGGCTGGCCTAAAACAACCATAGACATTTAGCAACCAATATAAGTGATCCCTGCAGAATATGCCTGATTCTTGGTTGAAATAAGTTGTTTTACTGCACCTGCTCTGTGGGTAAGGAACCATGATCCCTAGTGCTGTAAACCTGGCACCTTTATCAAGAGCTACATTCACTTTTACTGGGCCTGGTTCACATATACACAAAAGCTACTTTATATGACTCTAGAATTCTATTCTGTGTTGAAAACTATTCAACATGCAAGGCGTTATATTTAGCTGTCTTTGTTATTTCTCTAGAAGTGTAAAAAGTGGCTACAAAATGCAAATTGCATTGGCTTCCAGTTTAAAGCCACTTTCCACTCTCTGAGCATGGTAAATGGTAACTGGTAAATCAGATTCAGTTACATTTTTAATGTATTTTTAAAAGTCATCAGCTTCATTTTTCCTCTCTGGGCTAGGAACTGTGGCACAAAAAGGAACTCAGGCATGGTACCACTGAGTTTTGCCACACTTAACGTTAAGGCACTTAGAAAAGCAAGCACAATAGGAAACTACCCAATGGGAGATGTCAAGCCAAGAGCATGTTCAAAGGCAGAAAAAAATTGCCTACAGAACTTTTATGCAAAAAAATTAATCTAGGAACTTACAAGACAGGGGAGCAACCTAGAAGGTACTTTGTGTATCACAGTGGGGTCAGATTCTGGGATTTAAGTATCCAAAGTAGCATTAGATGCCTATGTTCTTTTCTGAAACTAGCCTGTTGTGTTATTTCAGAACAAATATTTCAAAGTTTTAAATAATTATCTTGAAGCTACATTTTAGGGGAAAATAAAGCTCGACACAAAAATCCATGCTGCAGTTTTGTGCTTCCTGTTTTGTAATGATGTTTTGTAAACGAATAATGGTAAACTGCTTAAAGAATAATAAAAACAACATATGCATTTTAAAAGAACAACCACAGTAATTTTGTGCAGCATTTTCAAAGAAACATGCAGTTGAGCACGTCATATAGTGAATGAACTTCTACAGTCTTTAAAGGGTTATCTGACCTCTGCTTCTGCAGCTTGCTTAACTCAAAGTTACGGCATTGGAGAAGATAACAGTGAAACTGTGCTATAAAAATAAATTACTATCATGAATATTAAGCAACAGGAATATAATAAACATGACTGTTTACACAATTCTGATTTATGGACACTGATTTGCTTGTAAATTATCATACAAAGCACTCATTTTAGTTTTTCAGGAACATGTGCAAAATAAAGCTTGGTGGACAGTTCCTGGAGACCTTGACATCTGTCACTGAATTCATACTTCATCGTTCCTGATGTTTACTTTCTCATATAAGCTGTAGTGGAGTAATTTGCCTCCTTCTTTTGAGAGTTTCTTCATTGCTTTCTTAGGATTTTTTTTAAAGACTTGCACAGTTTTTAAAACTACTATCACAGAGGTTGAGCTCAGACACAGTGGAACAAATCCAGCTGCAAAATCTCCTAAAGGCTGTTCATGCTTGTTCTGTTAAATAGTGCTCACTTTGAGTCAAGGGGTTTCATTACTATATTTATGAACCTTTTGGCACCGGGCATGGGATTTCCAAATGCTAAGCATTAATGCATTTTGCATTAGTATTTGGCAATAAGAGCCCTGGATCACTGGCACAGAAGAGTTAGATATTTATTTCCTGATAGATATCTTGTGTGTACGTGTATAATGTTAGAGGTATGCTGAATGACTATCAGATAATAGCTGTAGTCAGCAAACTACCATAGGTGCTAACTAGTGGGTATGGCAGGCATTAAGAATTCTCAGAATTAAAAGCCTAATGCCTATATTTTGGATCAGATATTTGTTATCCAAATTGATGCAAAGAATCTCATCTGAAAAATAGGATTATTCTCCTTTAAATTTTAAATCCTACTTTGTGTTTATGTGCCTTATATCGCTTTATGACATGGTGTGTTATGTCAAGCACAAGATTATTTTTGGAGGTTTCTGAGACAGCACTTCCTCATTTTGCCTGTCACCAGTCTAGAGCGTATGCCCAAAGACCCCATTTTGAGGGCATGATTCACAAATACCATCTAAAATAAGGGACAGCTTCAGCTTCAAAGTTCAAAGAGAAAATATTTGTCTTGGATCAAATCCTACTAACATTTCATTCAGTGGTTAGTGTCTCCATGGTTTTGATAGCGCTCTTCAGAGGATTTGTATTTGCACAGTGGGTCAGGCTTTTTTTTTATGGTAATACTCTTAAACTTGCATGCTGGAGTTTGAGGGCATGAGGTGCTCTGAATCTACATTATGAAGAAAAATGAGCAAAGAAGTCAGCTGCAGAGCATGGGGGGTTAGTTCTGGGCGACTGTAAAGCCACAGATGCAAATCAAACAAGAGTAGAGAAAAATATTTCTAAAAGTGGCACTTGGTAGCCAAGGGTTGGAGCTGCAGGAGCAGGTATAAAGTTGCCTGCTGGGCAAGTCTTCTCTGCTGCAACCTCTCTCTCTCCCTCTCTTTCTCTCTCCCCCAACACACTTTAAAAAAAAAACACTGCTGAAGTTTTCATGCTTCCCTCACTTGCCCTCAGTCAGCACTCACTTTAGCCTTGCAGGCACCCAAATGTTTTTCTCCCAGTTTCCTTTACTATTCAACAGCAGCTGCAGCAGCTGGTGATGAGGTACAGGACACTTTGCTTGGAGATTTCAAATTTTTTTTTGCTGTTCATCCTATATTCTTTCTGCATCCATAACATCCATCCCTTACATGACACCTTGATTATGTGCTGTGTCCAGTCCTTCTGTTTCTTAATAGCAGTGTTATGCATGACACTGCCTTATTCCCATGTGCACTGTCAGGATGTCTCCTTCCATTAGCTCACAAGCTAACCAGAGTGGGTCCTATCACCTTGGAAGATGTTTTCTTTATCCTTTGGAGTCAAGATTTCTGTAATTAACAGTTATAAAAGATCAGGGAATGCCACCAAGATTAAATGCAAGTGCATGTCTGCATTTAAACACTACTAGTTATTCCTGATCTTTTAGGCCACTCAAATCTTGCAAAAAGTCTGCATGCCCACTTGGCTAAGGTCATTTTTACGGTTGAGTAAATACAATTTATTTTTATGAAATGTTTTCTTAGATAAGGGCTGGACTGTGAATCCCTTTGTTACATTAGTGAGCAGCAGTTGATCGTACAGCCTGTGTCATTGATGTCATGGAGATCACTTATGTGAATAATTGCTCATCAAGTAAGTGGTCTTCAGTCTGGACGTACTATAGACATAGCCTACATGAGCCCTTTTGTACCTAGGAGAATCAAAAAGCAACCGTTTGACTTTTGGGGACGAAATGGTATTTTATTAAGTTTTGAGATCATGGATATTTAAAACATAATGGCCGTGTCTACACTAGCACAAAACTTCAAAACGGCCATGTAAATGGCCATTTTGAAGATTACTAATGAGGCACTGAAATTCATATTCAGTGCCTCATTAGCATGCCGCTGGCTGCGGCTCTTCGAAATTGCTGCTTTTCGCTCCCGTGCAGCTTGTCCAGATAGGAGTGAGGGGATTTTGAAGTTGGCGGGGTCCTTTCAAAAAGGACCCCCATTTGGATGAACCACGCAGGAGTGAAACACGGCATTTTCAAAGAGCCATGGCTGGTGACATGCTAAAGAGGCACTGAATATGCATTTCAGCCCCTCGTTAGTAATCTTCTAAATGGTTATTTGCATGGTTATTTCGAAGTTTTGTGCTACTGTAGACGTAGTCTCTCGTTTGTGCTGTTTGTACAGTGGAGCCCACTTAGAGAAATACCAGTTAACAGAACTAAAATATGTCAAGTAATGAATTTGTGCTGAACAGGTTGCCTTTTACTGCCTGTTCACTGCCATCACTTTAAAAGGAAGGCAGACTTGTGGCATTACTTATTTGTTCCATTTGCTCACTTTTTCTTAGTCTTCTCTCTCCTTTTCAGCTGTCATCCAGTACAGCAGGTGCAGCACAGCTGCCAAGGATGCTTTTCCATGGCCAGATTGTCAGGTTTTCCAGCAGCAGGTTTCCACAATTTGTGTCCCTCAAGAGACAGTATAAACCACATTAACTTTGACTGAACTCTGTCCCATTCTTGGTAGGAACACAAAACCTGTCCTCACACTTAAACACCAGTCTGATTTGACAAATGTTTCATGCAACCACATTTCAAACTCTGTTCTCAGTCTGTATTCTCTATAGTATTTAGCATTATCATGTGATTGACCACCCTAGCAACATGCTATTATTTCTTCTCCCTGACTGGACATGTGCGGCAGCTGTAATAAATGAGCAGGTTCTGTCTAAGTCACTCAATGTTTGATTCTCTCAGGGTGAAAGTGGGACTAGTTGCTGGAGTTTTTCGAACATTTAATTTTTTTTTCTTTATCAGCCACTTGAATTAGGCCTCCTTAGAGACATTACTTCTAGAAAAATTAGGTTCTGTCATGTTTTATTGATTAAAATTAATTTTCTCCTAACACTTTTGCACAAAGTAATTGGGGTTGAAACACGTCTCCATAGTCCCAGCTGCTAAAAGATATTGTCAGAACCTTATCTTGTTTAACTGCCGCTTAACCAGGCCTATAGCCAGGGAACTGGCATGGTCTTTGCTGTGAAGGCTGCAGTCAAATATCGTCTTAAGATAACATAAACAAATGCACCCCAGATTCTTTTTTCGTGCATGCCAGACACCAAAGTGATCTTGGGTAATAAAGAAACACAGATGCAGCACCTTTCTTACCTAGCCTCAGGCACTGCACCTAACACAGCTCAGCTAGACCAAAGGAACAGGTGAAATATTTAATTTACTGGTCTCCAGTTTTCAGCAATCCATTAGCATTCTCCACTTAAATATCATCTCATTCATAATTTCAGTGCTGATGCAAACATGCATTGCTAGGTCTGATCCCCAACACAACTTCTACATCAGGATTCCACCCAGAGGCTGAGGAACAACATATGCACCTTCTTCTGTGTTGCTAAACAGAGTCCCCCAGATAATAGTATTTCACGCACAGTATACTGGGACTCAGACCGCAGAATCTCCTATACGGCAGGGAGGCACGCAAACAGGAGAGAAGGGCACAACATGGAAGACCAAGCCAACATGTCTCATCTATGGCATTTTCTTCTCTCATGGTAAGTTCCTTTTCCCTTTCCTTCAGGTTCTCTTTTCCTTCTCAAGAGTCCCCACCCACTCGTCCTGATCCCCTGTCAGTCTGTGTGTGAGTGTGCAAAAGCCGCCCAAGGAAGCTCCATTTTCTAAACACAGGATTCTGAAGGTGTGTCTCTATTAGCTTCTTTCCCTTCTTTCCCTTTCATTACTTCACGTGACACAGCTCCCTTCAATGCAGAAGCTGCAAACACTGTTGACAATGAGGAGAAAGCTTCCTCCATCCGAGTCTCCACATGATCCCACAGTGCTCACGTGTCCAATCTGCCCTCATCAGAATATCAGTACAACTGTCTTTCACTGTGGTTGCAGGAATCTTATCACAGTGTTTCCTCATTCTTGCTGTTTCTTCTTTCCCTCCAGAATGGACTGCCTCAAACTTCTCTCCCTCTTTCCAAACTCCTACTTACTCTCCTCTAATACTAACCCCGCCCCCCAAGAAATTCTAAGTGGGTTGCTTTGCTTTCTTGTTTCCTTCACCTAGTACATAGTTTTTCTTAATCACAAATAAAATTCAGGCTTCAAAACCAAAATCCATTTTCTATGAATGTTTGTATGGACAGAATTTCATTTGGCTAAATATTTGTGAAAAGCAAATATCACAGGCAGGCAAATGAAACCTGGGTTTTAATTCACTGTAACATTTTTAGATATTCACTCACTTTTACACTAGTGGAGAATCACTGCCACACCAGGACTGAATGGCAGTAAATTAGTAACATATTAGCTTTCCTCCCCCTCAAATGGAAATGAGGAACACTTTTCATAGGGGTATTTTTAGACCAAGTGACATTCCTTCCTAAGGGCCAGTGGCTATTTCCTCTCCTCCATAGATATGGAATGCTTGAAGTATGGCAGTTCCATGTTGTGCTGGAGAATGGAAAAAACATTTTGTTTTACTAATGTATAAAAGTATTGACAAACTTAATGGACTGTCAGACTGATTAAAACAAAGATAAAGATAAAGACAGGATTAATGCTGAATAAGATCCTTTGAAAGAATATGAAGTCTAGAGATTTTGAAGATTAGTACAAACATTTATTTAGTGCCTACTCACAGGTACTGGTCTCAAAAACTTGGTGTATTACACAGAGTGAAGCTTTACTTGTAAAGGGGTTCCCAACAAACAGATTATTAGAGATTGGGGTCCAATGATTTATTGTCTAAGCAATAAACCATTCATAACAGAGACACCTGTGCAAGCCAGTTGGCTGTAGTCGATTCTTGTTTAACATTTAATTATGAATATAATTAGCATGAGTTAAGAGACAGGCCAGGCATGAGCAATAAAATTTCCAGTATGCTAAGGGAAAAAAAAAACAACCCACAACTACAGCAATGAAATATCAAGATATTAGTGACAGTAGGTCCCTGCTGTGCTAATGTTTACAGAAAAACAAAATCTATGCTAAATATAATTTCTTTTTACATTTAAGTTGCCTTGGTACAACAGCAAATATCTTTAAACCATGCCCTATGTTTAGAGTTCTGGTTACTCTAAACATAATTCTTTAGAATTTAGTTTTTGTTCCTCTAAATTTTACAGCAGATTGTTACCATTCACCTTTTATGTTCAACAACCATTTTTTGTTCAGTATCTCCAGAATTTTTTTTTTCTATTCCCACTTTCCTTTGAAGTACAATATAACCCATAACATGATTCCTCAAAAAAGTTTAAGTAAGGGGTAGCATAAAGTCAACAGAAAACAAAGCTATTGGACTGAAATTTTCTCAAGTCTTACCTGCACCATATTTGTAGCACAAAAGAAAGGAAGTAGCAATATACAAGAAAAGATCTCTTTTCAAAGATGGATTTGCATGCTTAAAACAAAACAAAACAAAACAAAAAACCATCAAGAGTTAGCTTTAGTTTTAGACAAGGGTTGTGCAGCCTAATTGCTTATAGTAACTATTGTGCAGTAGATACCGATGTTGATCTGCAGCGCCCTTTTCCATTTCTCTTCAAATTTGAGTGTTCCTGAAAGCCCTCTGGGTGTAAGAAAGGAAAAAAAAAACCTATGCATTTTCATTCTACCCTTTTTTTCTTCTCTTCTAACCAGTTACTGAGCCATGAAAGGACCTTTTCTTATCCCATAACTGCTAAGGAGCTTGTGGTGAGCAACCTTGTCAGAGGCTTTCCGCAAATCCAAATACATTATATCAGCAGGATCATCTTTATCCTAGGATCGGAGGGGTAGCCGTGTTAGTCTGGATCTGTAACAGCAACGAAGGGTCCTGTGGCACCTTATAGACCAACAGAAAAGTTTTGAGCATGAGCTTTCGTGAGCACAGACTCACTTCATCAGATGCTGATGAAGTGAGTCTGTATTCACGAAAGCTCATGCTCAAAACTTTTCTGTTAGTCTATAAGGTGCCACAGGACCCTTCGTTGCTGTTACTTTATCCTAGGAGTCATAAAAGGTCCTTAAGAGTGTTGTGGAGCGCACTGACTCTCAAACTTTAGCTCTGCCCTCACTCTGTCCCTTTCTCCAAGGCCGCATTCCCCCTCCCCATCCCTGAAAAGATCTTGACACCTGCTTGATCCTCTCCAAACCCTCCCCACATTGCTTGCCTTTAAGACTGGTTAAACGATGGGCATGGACCATAGCTCCTTGCCCCCTGCCCCCATTTTGGTGCTTCTGCTTTGTCCACATGCATGTTGGCACCTTCAAAAAATCACAGTGGACTGGTGAGAAATGATTTGCTTTTACAAAAGCTTTTGAGTCTTATGTAACATATCATGTTTATCTATGAGTTCGATAGTATTGTTCTTCACTATAGTTCTCCTGGTATCTAAGTATAGGCTTAACAGCCCGTAATTGCCAGGATCACTTATGAAACTTTTTTTTTTAAACAACAAAAATAGGCATTATGTAATCTCCAGTTATCTGGTACAAAGGCTGATTTAAGCAACAGATTACAAATCACAGTTAGTAGTTTTACATTTCGGGTGTGTCTACATGGGCACAAATCTTTGAAATAGCCATGCTAATGGCCATTTCAAAGATTACTAATGAAGCACTGAATTGAATATTGATTGGGATAAGGGGATTTCAAAAGGTGCGGGTACTTTCAAAAAGGACCCCCGTGTAGCCGCACTGAGCTGTGCGCTTTCGAAAGCTGTGCTTTCGAAGCACCGCGGCTGGAAGCGTCTTAATGTTAATGAGGCGCTGAATATTCAATTCAGCGCCTCATTAGTAATCTTCAACATATGGCTATTTTGAAAGATATGTGCCTGTGTAGACACAGCCTTCATGTTTGAGTTCTGTCAGCACTCCCTGAATGTCTCCCAGGAGAAAATAATAGCCATTTTGTGACCTCCTGTTGGAACCTGAGAGGCTGGAAGTGGGTAAGTGGGAGGTCTATCTGCTGGGAAAGGGGATCTGATTGAATAATTTCACTTGCATACTACCTGGATCTGAGCAGAGGACTCACCATATGTACAGGAGGAGGAGTGAACTTCAGTCATTAGATACAAATAGCTCATTAGTATCAGAAAGATTGGAGGAGCTGGTGTATATCACCCAAGCTGAGGGTTTGCACACAAAACAGCTTGTGAGAAGGAGGTATAATCTATGGCCTTTTTAAGCACCTTGGTGTGGGCCTTGCCCACATGCTGGTTGGGAGCAGGAATGCCCTACTCTTGGTTGCTCCAGGGAACCTTCCCCTGAGAGTAACAGGGGTTCCATGCTTAGGGAAGAGGCAGACAGGCTTTGCAAAAGCTTACCCCCTTACATGCTACTGCTTCTGACACAATTGAAGGGAAGAGAGCTTCCATGTGGCCTGCTTTCTGTCAGCCATTTCAGATGGGTGAGAGGAGGAAAGATGTTGTTCCTCAATCCTCCTCAGAAAGCCAGAAGGCTGGGTTGTTGTTTCTTTTCCTCTTTTTAAAAAGTTTAACAGTTTTAAGAAGGAAATCTCCAAAGCCAATGAAGTCATCGAGAGGCATTGAATTAATATTCTTCTAAAACACCTGTGCTTTCTGTCAGGACCATCCCCAGGGAGGGGTGGGGCTACCCCTATCCCCTGTGCCAAAGACCCTGACCTTTCCCGTTCCGCTCCATCCTCACCCTGACCCCGCTCCATGACCAGCTTGGAAGGGGATTACCTAGGGAGAGGTGGAAGATGGCAGCCTCCGCCACAGGTGGCCACTTCCCCCTGCTGCACTCCTCACATGGTGCTTCACCATATGTTCCTGGCCTGCTGACCATGCTTCTCTGTGGGTGGCTGGGAGCAGAGGTCTGGCTCAGCAGGCTGGGAGGCAGCACCAGAGCAGAGCAAGCTGCTGCTCACTCCATGTGGTGAGTGTGGGGCAGGGGGGGTGGAGGCTAAGGAGAAGTGAACGCCTGCTGCCGATGCTGTTGCCACTTGCCCCTGCCACCTGCACTCTGTACCAGATAATCCTCCTTTCCCATCCATAGGACAGCTGAGGCAGCCACCATGTGCCTCTCAAAGTGCAGGGTATAGGGTGGCCACCCTCTCCTTGCTCTGTGGGTGGGATGGCTCTGCTAGCTGTACTCCAAAGGGGACACCTGGAGTCTGCATGTATGACATTTCATCCTGAGGGGTGGTCCTACATTCAGAGTCAGAGTAAAGATCCTGTCTCTCTCTAATTGCCATGGAGATGGGGAACACCCACTATGAAGACAGGCCAACGTGGTAAAGGCAGAGAACGCACTATGCCAGTAGCACATTACCTACATTTTAAAACAAGTCTAAAATCCCCGTAAAAAAAGATCACTTTAACCCACAGTATTACCTTATAGCTTTGTATTTTTGCAAACGACATGTAATGCTGATGGACCTGGGTCGTCAGCAGGAGGGAAAGAACCTGCAACTGTAAGGGCTGTATTTTAACATATAAGCTAAAGGACAACTGGCTCTCAGCCAACACTGTAGAGCAGAGACTTCACTCTCCCCTGTCAGTGGTCTCAGTGCCTCTGGGGTTACAAATGCAATGCATTTTTTTCCATTTCGGTAATACAGTTGGCTTCTGTATTGTATTCTGTGTTTTAAAAGAACATGGGCTTCCTGGACCTTCAGACTGCCACATAGGACCAAGGGACATCAATTCTGCATCTGGCCAAAGCTGTATTAAACAATCCAATTTAATGTAGTAACTAAAAATGTTGGCAATAATACATCATGTTCAAAATCCGAAGTATCCATCTTCTGATATTTTCATATATAACAGGACTATGCTAAGCACAGTAGTGTCAATAGTAATAACATTGTGAATTCCACTTAGCTTGCACAAAAAGACACTCTTAGATACAAGATGGTATCTTATTACTGGCTAATTGACAGGACATGTGTGAAGTCTCTTGAAGAGAGTGCTAATGGTCCAGAGGAGCAACTGAGGCCAAAGAGGAAAAACTCACTAAGGGATTGTAGGTGGAAAGCCCCAAAGCAGTAGGAAATTGCAACTTCATTCAAAGAATTGTTTGGGAAAGAAAGAGCTGATAAAAAAATCCACAGGCATCCATACTACCTAGCCTGGGTCTGGATTAACTTCGCTTTCCAAAAAAAAAAACCAACCACAATAACAACAAAACTCTTTGGCAACTCTAGAATGCTATTTCAATTTCCAGGTGAATCTGATGCAAAGCTCTCTGTCACTCCTCTCCATGAAATGCATCAGAGTCCTGGATTCATATAAAAGGAAGAAATAGCTTTTGAGAACCTGGCTGATTTTCGTACTTATTGGGTTGGCGCACTTCACAGCTGAGACTCAGAATGTCTGAAACCTTAGTAAAGCTGAGATGGCATTAGTTACAGAGCTGTCCTTTTTATTATGCATATTTCAAATTTAAATCTGTAGCATGGTTGTGGCTCAAGACCACAACTATTCTTTGTAATAAAATTAAAGCAGACTTGAAAATAAGAACAGATGAAGAGAGAAGAATGAAAAATGCTGAAGATGCAGAAGAACTGAAAACAAGAGAAAGTAAATAAAAATTTGATTTGATGTCATCAAGAATAAGTGAAAACATAATAGGTAACTAGATGGTAATACTTTGAACAAAAGGTAAACAAAGAGTAAACACATATTGACATTGACAAAATTGTTCTTTAAAGAAGTTGACAAGAAAACTATTCTATTTTATTAAAAAGAAATGTGATTTTTAAAAACAAGTCAATGTCTTTCATACTTTTACGTCCTCCCTTAGCAAAGTATCTGAATGTATCACAAAATGTACTGTACTTTTCCTCAAAACACTTATGTGAGGAAGAGAGGTTATTAACGTCCTTTTACAGCTGTCGAGCATGGGCACAGAGAGACAAAGATTTAGATTCCTAGCTGCCATATTAGGAACCCAAATCCAAAATTCAGATCTTCAAAAGCTCTTCTCAACTCTGTCTAAATTCCTTAGTTGCCTACATTTCTGCCAATGGGCATGGACGTGGCCATCTAGGGTCTGACATTATCAAGATGCTTGATATATAAATCTGGTTGGTTTCACTACTTGGCTGGGTCTACGTGGAGCTGTTCTTCTGGCATCTCCATGCTAATGAGCAGCCTTGCAATTGCAAATGGCTGCTCATTAGCATGGTCCCACAATTCATAAGCATAGCTGTGTGAGATCTCACTCTCAGCAGAGGGGTGTATGTGTAGACGTAGCCTTAGACTTTAGGCCAAATTCTTTTTTCTCTGCTCAGGTTAGGCAGATTCCTTTTGAAATCTCTGGGGCTACTTAATGTAAATGTGACAGGATCCAACCTGATAATATCATTGTTGCAGCAGCATGACAGCTATACCTGTGTACACATAGGCTATGTCCACACTATGAAATAAAGTCTAATTTAATAAAGTCAGCTTTTTAATGCTGTATTTTATAAAGTTGAATTTAACATTCCACAAATGTTCAGAAAACTGACTTAGCATGTCTCCATTGGCTTACCTACATTTGACTGCATGAGCAATGCATTGTGGGTACCTATCCAACAGTGCCTGTTGCCCTGTTGCATTCTGGGACTTTATGCCAGTGGCTTATGGGAAGAAATGCATTGCAAGTGTTTGTAGGTGTCTAATGTCATCATCTCAGAGTGCAAAGCATCAACACCCACCCCTACTGGAAAACAAATGGCTGGCCTATGCTTTCATGCCATGTTTGGGCCATTTTCCCAAAGCCTGCCACAGATCATGACACGGCACAGTGCTAGCATGGATCCTCAACAGCTTCCCAAAGTATCATGCAGTATTTGTTTAGACAAAGGCAGTGGGAGGATGAGATGGATGAGGATGATTTGGATGATGACATAGAAAAACTGGAGACCAGGAATGCAGAGCTTCTGCCTGCTCTGGATATATTGCTTTTAGTGGAATGCCATTCCTGGAGACATGAAACCAGCACACACTGGTAGGACTGCATTATTTTGGAGGTCTGGGATGACCAGCTGAGGCTGCAAAACTTCCGCATGTGCAAAGTCACTTTCATGGAACTTTGGGATTTTCTGGCCCTGACCCTGAAGCACAGTGATACCAGAATGAGACTGGCATTGACCATTCACAAGCAAATGGCAATTATTTTGTGGAAGTTTGCAACACTAGACAACTACCAGTCAGTGGGAAATCAATTTGGAGCAGGCAGATCTACAGTGCTGATGCAGTGAAGGAGATAGCCAATGCAATGTGTCACCATCTGGGACATGTCCAGCATATAACCTGTCCTCACAATTAAACACCAGTCTTGGAAATGTCCAGTACATAACTCTGTGGCCATGGGGTTTCCTAACTGCAATGGGGCAATAGATGGAATGCAGATCCCCTTCATGGATCCAGACCACCTGGCCTCAGAATATGGAAACCACAAGAGGTACTTCTCCTTGGTATTGCAGATGTTGCTGGATCACAAAGGTCTTATCACCACCATCTGCATGGGACGGTTGGGAAAGGTGTACAAAGTGCGCATCTTTTGAAATTCAGGTCTGTACAGAAAGCTCCTGATGAGACTTTCTTCCCAGATCAAAAAATCAACATTGGTGATGCCCATAGCAGTTCTGAGCAACCCTACTCACCGTCTGCTCCCTTGACTCATGAAGACATACACAGGTACCCTGGATTGCAGCAAGGAATGCTTCAACTGCAGGTGAGCAAGTGCAGAATGACAGTGGAATGTGACTTTGGCTGTTTAAAATCCAGATTCAGGTGCCTTTTGACCAGTTTGGACCTTTCCCAAACCGGCATCCCCACCATGGTTGCAGTATCCTGTATTCTCCATAACACTTGTGAATCAAAGGGGGATAATTTCATGCTAGCCTGGGTTACAGAGGCACATGCCATAAACATGGTTTATGCAGAGCCAGACACAAGGGCAGAAGCAATGACAATCAGGGAGGCTTTGAAAAATTGCTTTATGAATGAGCAGACAGCCATATGATACCATTCCCAACCCCCACAATGATGTGTGTCTGATCTTCATAAAAGCACTTCCAACTGCACCCCACCTCATGTGAACCAATAAATAATACTGTGATTTTCACAACAGCATTCTTTTTATTTGGAGGGGAGGGTTAAGGAGTAGGAAAAAGAAGGGAATCCTGGTGTTACAAGTGGTGGAAAGTGAACCATTCTCAGTGTGGAGAGGTCTTGGGCTTGAAGTGAGAGACTGTCTTTGTCCTTCCCACCCCGCATTCAGGGACCCCAATGGGAGGGGTCAAGCCATATCAAGGGGAGGCTGGGTAACAGGGTGTGGAGTCCGCATAATATGTCTGCAGTGGGTATCCCTCTACAGCTCCAGTATGGAACACAAGATCTTGGTTTGCTCTTCTGAGTCCTTTTTCCTGTACTCAAGAATGCTTTGATGACACTGCAGGATGCTCTGTCAGCACTGCTGTGTCCACTTTTGGTTAGCAGCCACTCTGGTTGTCTCCCTGCCAGCCTTCTCCAGATGCTGCAAGATAAGGTCCTGTTTAGATCTTTTCTTTCTCCTCATTGTAGTAACTTTGTCTCCCCCATCGATGCTGCCTACTGAAGATAGTGAAGGTCAAAATTTAGATACAGTTTTTAAATTGACAACAAGTGCTTACTCATAGAATGAATGGGTCTCTGTTTGAGAATCGCTGCAACTTTTGTTTTCCAAGGCCACTTTTGGCTTCTTAAGGATGAAAATAAATCAACCTCTGCAAAACAGAAGCTATTAGTTATCCAGACCATTTCATTGTGGGAATGGTAAAATCATGGTGGCTTACGTATGGTGAAGAAGTGGTTTGAAACAAAGTCCTGTAAACTAGACATGTCAGTGTCTGAGAACAGGGTCTGCAGAGAAGAGCAGCTGCATGGTGGGTGGAGGGGTTGATCCCAGCAGCCACATGGTGATCTGGGGAGGCGCGTGTGATCCATGTAAAGTGTAAAGCTGGAAAAAAGTCTCTCCACAGCTCCTTATCAACCCTGTGCAGGGGAAAGGCCATGCAGGGAAAGCTCATGCTGGACATGCCAGTGTCTGGGAGCAGGGTCCACAGAGCCCAGCAGCTGCATGGTGGGTGGAGGAGGGCATCGATCCCACCAGTTGCATTGCGGGCTGTGGGGGGTTCGGCATCTCCGTAAACTGTAAAACACAGGAAAAAAATTTCTTGGTGGCTTCTCATCCATCCTGTACAGGGAAAAAGACCAGGAGAACCATGTGGAGGGGGAGATGGAGAGCCTGTCAGCCACATTGTGCATCAGGGTGGTAACCTGGTTAATTGAAATGGCCAGGGAGCAGTGCAAAAACCTCTAATCAAAATTCCTATGCTTCTTCTAGGTTGCAAAAAGAGATATCAGCCTCGTAAGAACAACAGACAGTGAAAAAGAAAATATTTTCATACTATGTGAGCACAGTGTTGGGGGATTTGCCAGAATGCTGTGTGGCACCATGATACATTATTATTTACTGGTTGCCTGGTGTAGTGCAGTGTCCTATTGTGGAAGCTGCAATAAGTCAGGCCTTCCCAAAAACCTTGTGCAAAAAATAAAAGAGTGCCCAGCTGAGACCCTCATGGTGATCTCCAAAGAAGGATAAGTGCTCCATTCCCAGAAATATTAACAAGATGTTCTAAGGGGAATAGATCTACCACGCCTGTTGCAACCTTCTTGTAGCAGTTTTAAAATGTGCTCCACAAGTAAATCTATACCTAAACTCAGCCACAACCAGCTTGTAGCATTCTAAACAAATACGCACCAGAAGAACCCTCTGCACCATTGCTGGACCCTGGAGCTTCAGGAGTCCAAAGAGGGGACTGGCTCAAGGTTGAAGGTGATGAAGAACTCTGGGCTGACAGGATCAGTTTCACTGATCACTTGCTGATGACTATTGGTATCTTCATCAGACTCCACCTCCCGTTCTTCCCTTCACTCCCACCAGAGTCCAGAGTATGGCCTCCTGAAGAATCGTAGGTAAGATGGACAAGTGTGGTTGGGTCCTTCCCAAGAATGGCATCCAGGAGCTCATAGTACCAGTACGTCATGGGAGATGACCAAGATTGCCTGTTGATTTCTTGAACTTTATGATGGTTCTGCCAGAGCTCCTTTGTTTTCACCCAGCATTGCTGAGCATCCCAGGAATAACCTTTTGCAATCATGCACCACAAAATCTTTTCATAAATGTCCACATTTTGCTTCTTGACTTGAAGTCTGTTCAGCACTGAATCCTCTCCAAATAGTAATGAGATTCAGGATCTCATTATGGCTCCACGCTGGAGCTCTCTTGCGACCCTGAGAACTCAAATCAGAATAACCCTGAGAACTCACGATAGCAAGATGGCTAGATGCAAAGGTTAGATGTGCTGGATGGCTCCTGACACACACTTCTGAGGTGTGATATCCACTCTGGTCAGAAAGAAAAGGAATTCAAATTCCCAGGCTTTCTGTTACCTAATTCAAATTCATAGGCTTCCTGTTACCAACTTCCCGAACACCTGGAGAGCAGCAGAGGTGAAAGGGGCCAAAACAGGCACCTGTGGGGCATTGTGGTATGCCTTTGGGACACCACAGCCGTGTCTACACGTGCACGCTACATCGAAGTAGCGGCACTAACTTCGAAATAGCGCCCGTCACGGCTACACACGCCGGGCGCTATTTCGAAGTTAACTTCGACGTTAGGCGGCGAGACGTCGAAGTCGCTAACCCCATGAGGGGATAGGAATAGTGCCCTACTTCGACGTTCAACGTCGAAGTAGGGACCATGTAGTCGTTGCGCACCCCGCAACTTCGAAATAGCGGGGTCCGCCATGGCGGCCATCAGCTGAGGGGTTGAGAGATGCTCTCTCTCCAGCCCCTGCGGGGCTCTATGGTCACCGTGGGCAGCAGCCCTTAGCCCAGGGCTTCTGGCTGCTGCTGCGGCAGCTGGGGATCCATGCTGCAGGCACAGGGTCTGCAACCAGTTGTAGGCTCTGTGGATCTTGTGTTGTTTAGTGCAACTGTGTCTGGGAGGGGCCCTTTAAGGGAGTGGCTTGCTGTTGAGTCCGCCCTGTGACCCTGTCTGCAGCTGTGCCTGGCATCCTTATTTCAATGTGTGCTACTGTGGCGTGTAGACGTTCCCTCGCAGCGCCTATTTCGATGTGGTGCCGCGCAACGTCGAAGTTGAACATCGACGTTGCCAGCCCTGGAGGACGTGTAGACGTTATTCATCGAAATAGCCTATTTCGATGTTGCTACATCGAAATAAGCTATTTCGATGTTGGCTTCACGTGTAGATGTAGCCCACCAGAGGCTAATAAAATTGATGTAAAGAAACACTGTTTCCACACTAGCATTAGTTCGAGCTCTTACATTTGAACTTGGCATTGCACTGCATCAGATACTTGAGGCAAGAACATTGACCTTAGTGCTCCTTAAAATTGACTGCATGGTATTCATAGTAAAGACAGTCACATTGTAAAATTGAGCTAATTGCCATAATATCGACTTTATGATGTAGTGTAGACATAGCCATAATGATACACTTGTGATGTGTAGGTTGAATTCCAGAAAAAAATCACATGTCTATATCCAGGACCTGAAAAAGTAGAGTATTCATTGGTCAGAGTGCTTGTGATCTTCCACTTTTTAGTGCTTGTAAATCTTCAGACATATTTCGTACGAGTAGTGATTGCCCTAATTCACCAGGACAAGCAAAAAATGTATGATTCTATAACTTCCCTGAATTAAATTATAAGGTTATAGCCATGTGTACATTTATTTATAAGGGGAATGAAATGTGGAAAAATGATGCCAGCAATCTGACCAACTAATATACACTGTAGAAATTTTCTGGAGCTATGTACATACCAACAGAAGCCATGCAGGGGAAAAAAGTATCCATAGTCTTACTGTATAACTTTACTGTTTAAAACAGCATTAGCATAAGGATAGCATGAAAGTTCCTGGGAATTATCTTCTCCTAGCTGGAAGGCTAAATCCTCAGGAAATGCCCTGCTTCTTGATTATTCCCAACTATTAGAAATATCAGGTTTTTAGACTACTTCATCTTCCTTACCAAATACATCAATCCAGCTAAGTGGGGCTCAGTTCAGGACCCAAGGTATGATTGTGGATCAGGTAACTCTAAGTAACCTTTTCCACTTTAATTTTAGGATTGTTTTTTCCTCATATGTAACTCAGTAAGTGCCCTCCATGGCTGCTCTGCTGGTTCAGGATCACCAGAGTGCACTGCAGTGTGGCAGTACCCCCTTGCGGAGATTAGGTATCAGTGACGTAGACCCAAAGTTCATCTTTGAACCACTTGGGGGACATAATCACAAGAGGGTAATTCCACAATACCAAACTAAAGCACCTGTCTGTCTAAATAGGGCATACTAAGCAAGGCAAACTAGCCAGATAGAGGAAGTGTCAAGGGTCTGGTCTAATGCCATTGTCACTAAAATGAATATGAGTTTTGCCCTTGATTTCCGTGATCATAAATGGGCCCCTACATTCTCAAATGGAGGCTTAAAAACAGCACCCCTGTCCATACACACCTGAATGTAAGTCTATAAACAATAAAGAGGTTCCATGCAGGTTGTTCTGTAAATTGTTATGGTGATTTCTAGGTTATCAGAAGTATAAGTGTTCAGACTATAGAGGGACAAATATTATGGTTTTGGCAGTCAGATATGTAGATCTGATATATAGATTTGATGGATGGATTAGCTAGAAATCACCATGAGGTATAACAAAGGATGCAACATGGTTCAAGAATTAAAAATAGCAGCAAATGATGCTTTTATCAGACTGCTAGTTTTCTCAGAAATTAACTGTCTAAAAACCCGCTAAAATGTCTGTTCATTAGTCTATCAGTGTGTATATCAGGTTTCAGAATCATAAGAATTAATGAGTTAAAAGAGCAGAAGCATTAATTTCTTATATATAAATATTAATGCACCAGTAGGTAATGTGTCCCTCGCCACGACAAGCTTTCAAATGCTAATTCATGAGTTTACTGCTAGTTACCTGTTAGTCTTCACATGTGAAATATTCTGGAGGTTCATTTTGAAAATAACATAGACAGTGAGACCAGAAGATAATGTGAAGGATGAGATCATGGAATCAAGATACTGTGCTCCAGAATGTGTTTTTCTTCTGGCTCAGCTGAAGCACTAACAGAAAGGACTGCAAGAAGTAGTGATAAGGATAAATAAAGCTTAGCTTTAGCCCCAAAAGAGCAGTGTTACATGGGGTTGTCTGCACATCCAAAAGAAAAAGAGATTCAAGGCAGAGAATAAGTATC